>NC_056751.1:520250455-520277955 GCF_019279795.1 Protopterus annectens | reverse complement strand
TCACAGAATGACCCTACATATACTGGGCTGCTACACAGTCTGGTCTGATGGCTGTCTGTGGTATGGGACATGTGTGTGTATGGCCTACACAAATGTAAGGTAAAACGGTACTATACAGTGGGGCAGCATGTAACATCAGATAGAAGGAGAGATAGAACATTGACATCTACCACAGTCTGTACACAGGCCATAGTACATATTAACAATACACACACTGCCAGCATTCACTATCACTACACAGACCTCAGTACTGTACAAGCATCCACAGAATATCCAGGGTATGGCATTAAGTGTAACCCCTACAGTACATGACATGTGTAGCACTCTGATAGATCACTGGCATGTTATCAGATATGATGACACTGTTTACGGTGTACAGCACATATGTACCACTTCATGCATGACATATGTACAACGGTTGACATAGGTGTGGCTGACAGCACATACACAGGGCCAGTATAGACATGTTGCTGTGATACCCTCATTAATCTACCATTGTAATGGGATTTGTTGCAACATATGTCCAATGAGGGATATGTAGTCAGTAACTGTCACAACCTTCACCCTCTACAGACTGCAATCCTCACATTACCTTCTGCATTCCACAGATAGATGCATTGTGGCTAACACATGAAAACAAAGGCACGACACTGCCCAGTCTGCAGATGATCCTGCAGATGGGGATTCCTGATATACATGGAACTGACATGGCCGGTATTGCGACATGTACAACAGGCATATCCAGACAAACACTGTTAATCCAGCATTACTCCATATGGAGTATGGCAGCACTTACAGTCTGTTGTCAGGTCAGGCACACCCCCTTCCTGTTTGTTGCCCTATTTCCATAGTGTATGTTGTTAGAGGTAAATCCCCAACCCATCTGAAATGCTGTTTGCCAAATGACAGTTCTAGCTCCTGCTCACAGTGACAGACAAGGGCCAAAACCACAAGGATGTTCCCAGGTATTGGAGTGTGTTTCCATACAGCTGGCTATGGGAATATTAATGCACCTGTTCCACATGCAATTGGCTAGGGAAGGTCTGCAATTTGTGCAGAGGCCATCAGCTGATCATGAGCATCACTTTAAATACAAATGCTGCTGCCTAAGCAATGCACAGGTGGGCCTCCACTTCCACCAGAGAGGGAGTGGGGGAGGCAAACAGAGGCAAATACATGTCAGGGATGCGTGGGCGGGAAATACTGACACATGTTTGTGTCACACACCTACCAGCACAGGGTATCAAACACCCGGCAGATATGTAGTGCTATCACAGTTCGATGCTGTTATTGGATGCGCCACATTGGTTATCTGGTGGAGAGCACTCAGAACATATATGTGATGGTGAGTGACATCTGCAACAGGGATACGGTCGATATACAGTAGGTGACATACACATGCCTGTCTGCATGAACAGGGGCCAGTGTCAGCACGGGCACACTCACACAGGGATGCACACACATTAACACACTTGGCAGGGACAGGAGTGAAACTCGTCACTAGTGGGATTTCCACAACACATCAATGTGCAGGGAACATATGCCCCACATGGGTGATACAGAGGTCATATGGGCAGTGAGTATGAGGGGGTGTCAGACATAAGGCGGCATGCTTCACTTTGCCCTGGGGAGAGTAGTGCGTGTGGATGTGAACATACGCACCATAAAACACACACACGAACACACAGGGTGCCAGTTCGGACAAGCATGCGTGCATGTCAGCACAGGTGTGTGGTGGCCAACAGTGGCAGCAGGCTGTAAAAGGGTAGGCGATGGGTACACCTTGGCATCAGGCCACATAACAATGGTCTGCATTGTGGCACAGGCCTGTAGTTTCTGCATTTGCCCACACAGGTGGGTATTGCATCTATCATCCAGTCACCTGGGTAACTACTGTGTGTGGCCAATGCTGTACATCACTTGCCATGTATGTGTTCCCTAGTCCATGACTTGGATTGTGTCTATGATGTGCACACCTCCCAAATGCATGTACATTGACATGTGGAACTGTCCCTGGGGTGTCTGGCCCATGCTGTGAACACAGCTTATCATCAGATGTGCCAGGCTTGCCCACATGTAGCAGGGAGTGGTACTGGTCAGCAGATTTACCCTGCACCTACATTGATAGCATGCTAACAACATTTCCTGATGTCAGTGTCATCTGTCCATACAGACCATGTTGTCAGGCATGGTATGTCCGTTGTGAGTCACATATGAAGGCACAGTGAGGTTGCTGTGATTGGCAGGCCTTGATATCACATGTATGGGTATGGCTTTGCACCCCAGCCTCTCAGCTATTTACATCTGTTATCCCTGTATTGTTGACATTGTGATATATAGTAGGGCCACCATAAATGAAATTAGCAAAACCCCTCCACATTGCCCACAGGTGTCATAGACTCACAGGCACCTCTACGAGTTACACACACACACACGCACACACGCACACACACACACACACACACACACACACACACACACACACACACACACACACACACACACACACACACACACACACACCTGTCATGTCTGGGAGTAGAAACCCTACCTAACTAGTTTACTGCAATACAGCACTACACAGTTATGTTATTCACCATGGACACTACTGAAGTACATTTTTACCCAAAGGTGTATTTCACAATTAATGACATCAGCAGGACTACCAAAGTAGGGCAATTGTCATGTACTGCGAGTGAGTAGCCCATAATGCATTGCTCCATACACAGACACTGAGACACACACAAAACATCCGGTAATGGCATGGATGGAGATGGAACACTACCACCATACTAAATCACACTACTGCAGTACGCAGTTACAAAATGTGCTACGATGATTACTGAGCTATCACTTTCCCAGAGGTGTACTTCTAGCTGAGTGAAATCAGCAGCCTTGCCAAACTAGAATATTTATATTGTATGGAGTGTGAGTAGCCTAAAAAGCATTACTCATTACCCAGTCAGACACACACAGTTGCCAGGGCTGGGGTTCAAGCAACTACCTAACTAGCTTATCACACTACAGCTGTACACAGTCACATAACACTCTACGGTGATTACCGTGCTATCAGTTTCCCAGAGATGTACTTCTAGGTGAGTGACATCAGTAGCCTTGCCAAAGTAGAGTATTTGTATTATATGGAGTGTGAGTAGTCTAAAAAGCATTGTTCTCTACCCGGTCAGGGACACACACACACACACACACAGACTCACACACAGTTGCCAAGGCTGGGGTTTGAACACCTACCTAACTAGCTTATTACACTGCAGCTGTATGAAGTTATAGAAAGCACTACAGCAATTGCTGGTCTATCACTTTCCTAGAGATGTACTTTTAGGTGAGTGACATCAGCAGCCTTGCCAAAGTAGAGTATTTGTATTGCATGGAGTGTGAGTAGCCTAAAAAGCATTGCTCTTTACCCAGTCAGACAGACACATGCACACAGAGTTGCCAGGGCTGGGGTTCGAGCACCTATCTAACTAGTTTATTACACTATAGTTGTACACAGTTACAAAATGTGCTATGGCAATTACTGGACTATCATGTTCTCAGAGGTGTACTACTAGGTGAATGATAGCAGCCTTGCCAAAGTAGAGTATTTGTATTGTGTGGAGTGTGAGTAGCCTAAAAAGCATTGTCTCTACCCAGTCAGACACACACAGACTCACACACAGTTGCCAGGGCTGGCATTCCAACACCTGCCTAATTTGCTTATTACACTACAGCTGTACGCAGTTACAGAACACACTATGGCGATTACTGGGCTATCATTTTCCCAGAGGTGTACGTCTAGGTGAGTGACATCAGCAGCCTTGCCAAAGTAGAGTATTTGTATTGTATGGAGTGTGAGTAGCCTAAAAAGGATTGCTCTCTACACAGTCAGTCACACACAGACTCACACGAAGTTGTTAGGGGTGGGGTTCGAATACCTCCCTAACTAGCTTATCACACTAGAACTGTATGCAGTTACAGCATGCACTATGGCAATTCCTGGGCTATCACTTTCCCAGAGATGTACTTCTAGGTGAGTGACATCAGCAGCCTTCCGAAAGTAGAGTAGTTGTATTGTATGCCTAATAAGCATTGCTCCTTACCCAGTCAGACAGACATAACACACAGTTGCCAGGGCTGAGGTTCGAACACCTACCTAGCTTATCACACTATAGCTGTATGCAGTTACAGAACACGCTACAGTGATTATTGGACTATCACTTTCCAAGAGGTGTACTTCTAGATGAGTGACATCAACAGCCTTGACAAAGTAGAGTATTTGTATTGTATGGAGTGTGAGTAGCCTAAAAAACATTGCTCTCTATCTAGTCAGACACACACACACACACACACACACACACACACACACACACACACACACACACACACACACACACACAGACTTGTCAGAGCTGGGGTTCAAACACCTACCTAATTAGCTTATTACTCTACAGCAGTACGCAGTTACAGGATGCACTATGATGATTACTGGGCTATCACTTTCCCAGAGGTGTACTTCTAGGTTAGTGACATCAGCAGCCTTGACATAGTTGAATATTTGTATTGTACGGAGTATGAGTAGCCTAACAAGCATTTCACTCTACACAGTCAGAGACAAACAGGTACGCACACAAACACACACTCACACAATTGACAGGTCTGGGGTTAGTACTACTACCTAACTACTCTGTCACTACAGCAGTATGTAGTTATGCGCTATAGCTCTCCCAAAGATGTATTTCACATTAGATGACCTCAGCAACCTTGTCATACTACTGCTATGGGGAGGGCAGTGTGTGCATGGGCCATACCCCATTCATGTAGGGGTTGACATGCCACATGCGGGCACACATGGGGTCATATGTCACAGGTGCATGTATGCAGCTACTAGATGGCTGCTTCCTTGTACAGTCTTGTTGCACAGCTTGCATGTACACCACATAGTCTATCATGCTGACAGGTACTGGTTCCTAGTACCCGCAGTGGGTTACATCCGCACCTCATGTGATGATTCCTTTGGCTGTGTACCAGTTGGGACAGGCCCTCATGGCTCCTTGTCACGGTCACCCTCTTCCACACATCTATGCCCTTGTACCTGTGGCCTATTATAGTGTGTTGTCCTTACATATTTGTCTGTATTCCTATCCACTGTGTGTGCAAGGCAGGAGTGGTGCATACTGAAATGTGTCCACACTGAGAACTGCAACTTCCAGATATGTCTGGTCCACTGGTGTTTGCAGACATGGCCTTCATGTGTTTAAGTGTGTGAGCATGCCCATTATGACCTCTCACTTTGTTGTTGACTGACATTGCCTTCATTCTTCGAAGTGTGTGAGCATGCCCAGTATGACCTCTTAGTATGTTGTTGACTGACATTGCCATCATCCCTGTAAGTGTGTGAACATGCCCAGTATGGCCATCTGTGTTGCATCTGTGGATCACATCCAGATTGTTTGTACTGCGGTGCTGACTTTTTGTTGTACACTGACGAGTAGCATGCTGTTTCTGCAGGGTATCCATCGGTCATTTGCCATTGACTGTTGCTACATTTCTGCATAGCGGGGGGACACCTGATTGTTTCTACTGTTCTCCACAGGAGTGGGGATGGCACACCTGACTGTTACTCTAAGTGCACATTGGATGGGGGGGGTACACCTAACACTTGTACACATTTGCTAGGACAGTACTGGTACGTCAGGTACTCCATTTCAGTCTGTAGTCATACCTATCCTGCTGGCTAGGGCTTACCAGTGTAGTACAGATCCTAGCTTTGTTTACCTACATATTAGTGTCTGACTTCCTAGCCTTCACAACTTATGTTTGACTGCCTGGCCTGCTGTAGTCTGTCTGTGTAGGCCTGGGGGAGGGGATAACCATAGGGCACATTCAGAGGCCATGGTACAGCATTTGTTTGTGTTTGTCTTCACCTGTCCTGCTGGCCCAGAATGTTGTTTGGTATGTATTCCTTCCTTACCTGCATGCTCTTATGGACACCCCTGTCAATCAGGCCATTTCCTGCAGTGGGTTTTGTCAGCCTGTGTAGTACTGGCTGCTATGGTGACTCCAGTATGTGTTACAGATCTCATGCTGCCACTATGGGTGTCTACTCTCCGCTACCTTGACATCCAGCCACCCAATTCCCTTGCATGTTCACATCCACACCATAGCTACAGGTAATAACACATTCTACTCCATTTGGCAATTGATAGGTTGATTGACTTACCTTGAGGGTGTGCCAGACTTGAGGATGGTGCTGGAAGGCTGCCTATGTCGGATGCACATAATACACTCCTATACATGGTTGAGCACAGCTAGTGTCATGTTTGGCATCTCTTTTGCTGTCTGTGCGAGTCAGAGAGAGAGGTGTCATTCCCTGGGCCCCTACTGTGTCAGTGGATATGCTATGTGTTTCCTCTTTGCCAAGGCCAGGGCATACTGGGCACACCCCCTTCTGCCTACTGGGGCAGACTCAGGTTGTTCCTCCTCCGAATCACTCTGTACCTGTACAGGCCTTGGCATTGGTGGGGTTCTGTGTGGCCCTGCTCCATGCTGTTCCTGCTGCACCTGTTTTCACAGGATCATATTGTGTAGCATCGCACATGCCATTACTATTTGGGTACATGTAGCTGGTGAATACTGCAGGGCTCCACCAGATATGTCCAGACACCGGAACCGTGACCTGAGCATCACAAATACATGCTCTATTATATGTCTGACCTGTGCGTATGCATCATTATGGCGTTGTTGTTGGGTGTCATCAGCCACGGCTCCAGTGGGTACCCAGCATCCCCCACTAGGTGATCATAGGGGATGTCCACATCAGCAAATCTGTGGTACAGCTGCATCAGTTGCCATATGTGTGAATCGTCATAGCTTCCAGGACAGCCAGCACACACATTCAGTATAATGCCCTGGGCATCACATATGACCTAGCAGTTGATGGAGAGGATGCCCCTGCGGTTGATGTAGGCCTTACCTTGTTCACCGGGTGGTGCTTTGATGTGTAAGTGCATGCAGTCTATAGCACCCACTACCCCAGGGTAGTTAGCTATTTGGTGGAAGAGATGCATATTGCGGGTCAACACCTCACGTGTGTTGAGGAAATATATGTGCTCACTGGCATGTGCTGACATGGCATCCAGAAACTGGTGGAATACTCTGGATGCTGCTACCTGTGAGATGCCCATGTTATCCTCAGTTGTGGTTTGGGAGGTACCTGTGGCTAGTATACCTAGGCCTACACATACCTTGATATCCACTGGGATGGGTTCCCCTCAGCCAGTGTGGTGTGTCAGGTGTGAATTGCACAGCTCAACGATTTGCTGTAGGAGGTCTCTGTCCACCCTATAGCGCTCCACTGTCTCCAGTTCATGTTGCCCCTGGTAGGTTACCCTGGGTCTGTACACTCTTCTCTGTCTCCTCACTGTGGGTTGTTCGGCAGCATTGACATCCTCACCACCCTCAGCTTCTTGCACATGTTGTTCTATGTTGCCTGCTGCAGCCCTTCTCATTTTGTAGGTTTGGTTTTAAAATTTCCCTGCTTGTATACACCAGTGGTGTAGAGTGTGGAAAAACCAGGGAGGTAGGTGTTTGCTTGGTTTATAATGGTGTTCTGGGCTGGGCTGGTCTGCTGCCTGTGTGATTAGCTGATTCTGATACATTTCACCTGGCAGCTCAGCTAGTTCTCCTTGATTACCTTCCTACTGCTGTTTTCCCTCCCATTGCCTCCCTGTTTAGGCCTGTGTGTGCGCCGCACAAACAGAGTGCTCAAACGTGCACAGAGCTGCTTTTGCCTGGTTTAACTTTTTTTCTTCCTGTAAAATCCAGTGCGTGGCATGCACACCCACTTACACTTTGTAAAGAGTGCCAGGCAGGTTTAGACACACCCCTAGCTTAGCTGTGCTAAACTAGGAGCAATCCCGAGGCACAGGTCTACAATCCACTTACAGTATGCCTGACACACCCCCATGATATCACCTATATCCTAGTCGTGCACCCAGCTATTGATACTCTTATACTCTTGGGACCTGCCTCACACTCTTGGGAAATCTGGGATTCAGTAACCTTTCCCTTATTCGCATAGGATTGCCTGCTAATGCATAGTTACCTGTCCCACACTGAGCCTCCCTCCTGAGCAACCATTACTCACTGGCCAGGTTGTCTTCTGCCTGCCATTGACTTGTATGTCAGAATACTGATTTTAGTTATGCTTAAACAGGTGAGATCGGCAACAAAAAAATTAAAAGTTGTTTATTTTTTTTTAAACAGTTTGCCATGCTAGTGGACTTCTACTTTGGCAATGGCATGCTTACTCAGTGATATGCAACCTTTATTTGGAACTGTCATAGCTCTGTTTTGTAGATTGCAGAAATGCAGTCGGTTACTAAACGAGTACATTTCTGCACACTGCACTCATCCTGCACGGAGAGCTGCCAGCTTCCTGGATCACTTAGTACCCTCATTTGGATGGTTTTCACCTGCAAATGAGGGTAATTTGTATGCAGGCACTCAGTCCATGCAGGATTAGTCTAAGAGCTCACATGCACATCCCGGGAGCTCGTTCCTGGATCGCATGTCGGCCATATTGCCAAAAATACCTCTTAAACTAATCCTGAACACTATAAAGGGCTTCATAAATCCAGAGGATTGTTGGGATTACCTTTTATCTAGTAGTTTTTCAAGCTTCAACCAAGTTAATTTCTTATGTGTTATCTTAGTAGTTCTTTCCAAATAGTTCACAACTCCCTATTACACGTTTAGCAAATAGTAAAACATCTGTAAATGATAGGATTTTTTTACATTTCCAATTTGACGTAATGATTTTTCTTGCAATTACAAACAAGTACCAAAGAAGGTGCATCTGTATTTTGGGGATATGTGTTGGTATCAGTGCATTGATCAGTCAGATACTTCATACTTGTCCGACCCCAATGCTTTTATGAAATTTCTAAACTCTATCCAGAATGGAGTTACTATTTTATATGTAAGAATCATATGTACCCAATCTGCACAAAGCATTTCCTCACATCTCCAAAATTTATTAAGATTATTTTTTGATATCAAGTCCATCTTATGTGAGGTAATAAAGCTCCTATGGATATATTTCCAAGTGAAGATTTTCCAAGAAGGAGATGATGTTGTGCTACTAATTGATTTAAGTACTAATTCTTTATCACTCTCTGAAAAAATGGATTTATTTATTCTCTCTGTGAAATTCTATAAGGAGTCCTCTGGGATTTGCATATTGGTTCTTAAAGATTTATATATATTTGACAATGATAGAATATTATTAACGTGCACAGTGATTATTTCACAAAGAAGGGAAAGTATTTTAGGTAAAGGTTTTGTGCTGGTGATATGGCATATTTTGAATTTGTATGTATTCTCTAAATATTTATATGTTCAACCAGTTGTTATGCTTTATGTTATACCTGGCCATAAGAGAACATGCTTCATGGATATTATTATTGCAGAGAAACTGGTGCCAGAAAACTAAACCATTTTCTTCCATTACTTTTATTTTAGATACGTTGAAAGAGTCCAGACATGTCTTAGTGTATGCTATGGGAAATATTAAAAATATTAAGCTTTTTGTCATATGAATTTTGCTTATTATCTTTTTAAAATGATCTAATATATAATTAGTGAAAATATTTTTTTTTTATTCTTATTAGTATTGTAGAAATGGTCTTTGACAACAAGGAAGATTTTTTTTTTCTGAGAACATATTATTGTCATTATCTGTGTCTATGTCAGATAATAAGATACTTACATGGAGATTTTTCCAATTAGAACTATTTTTGGAGTTTAACCATTGACTCATCACATTAAGTATGGTCAATTCTGCATAAAGTTCTAAATTTGGGAATGGTATTCCCCCATCTTTCCAGCTTCTGTAGTGCCAAGCATGGCTGATTCTTGGCTTTTGAGGAAACCATAGGAAAGTTATTAACATAGAATTTAGTTGCTTCATTAACTTTTTAGATGGGGAGGCAAGTAAAGCTTGGAAGTAGAACAAAATTTTGAGTAATATGATCATTTTTATTAATGACAGTCTTTCTTCTATTGTGAAATACATTTTATTCCACCTATTTAAAACATCCTTAACTGTGGATAATAGGTATTTGTAATTTGTTTTTAAAGTATTATTCCAGTTTGACTTTATGTATATTCCTAAGTACTTAATGGTGTCATTTGCCCAGTTAAAATTGTTATGTTTTCTTAGTAAAGGGTTTACTTTTTTATTTATTAATAATGTTTCTGTTTTGGTGTGATTAAAGATTAGGCCTGAAACCTCTTCAAAAACTTGCAAGGATTTTGTTATATGATCTATAGTGGAATCTATATTTCTAATTGTTAGCATGACATCATCCGCAAAAAGTTGTGTTTTAGAAATGTAGCTTGGACTAACAGAAAATCCCCTTATACTAGAATTTTCTCTTATGAAGTTAGATAGAGGTTCTACTGATAGGGCAAATAATAAGGGGGAAAGTGGGCAGCCTTGTTTAGTGCCTTTTAGGATGTTGAGTAGACCTGATAAAAAAGCACCAATTTTGATGTATGATATTGAGTTAACATATAGGCTGTTAATTATATTGATAAAGTCAGGGGAGAAGTTATATACTTCTAATACTTTAAATAGATAGGACCAATTTATAGAGTCAAAAGTCTTGCTTAAGTCTAGGCTAATAATTGATAGTTCAAAAAAAACACAAATTGGATGAATTATCTGAATAACACCCAAATCAAGTTTACCAGGAACCAAAACAGCAACTGGCAGCTTCTTGGTCAATAAAGGTCCATCCTCATGACAAGTAGATCACAAGAAATTCACTTCCTCAATGCAGAAAATGTAAAAAACAGTAATCTGTGGATGCTGCAATAAACTACTGTTGTTTACATTTTCTGAATTGTGGAAGTGAATTTCTTGTGATCTACTTGTGGTGAGGATGGACCTTTATTGACTGAGAAGCTGCCAGTTGCTGTTTTCGGTTCCTAATAATTGTTAGTTCTTTTTTTTCCTGTTAGCATGGTCTACTAAGGAAAGGAGCCTGATAACATTGTCTTGTACTTTTCGATTTAGGATGAAACCCATTTGATCATCACCTATTATGTTAGGCATCAGTTGATTTAATCTCTTAGCTAATATTGATGTAAAACTTTTATAGTCCACATTTAATAGTGAAATGGGATGAAACAAAGTCACTGTTTTGGGGTCTTTGTCCTGTTTTAGGATGGGGAAATCATGGCATATTTCCAGGAAGGGAATGAGCTTGTCTTTTTTCTGAATTCCTCAAAAGCTTGTAAAAGTATCTTTAATGTATAATCTGTGAGTACTTTATAAATTTCGCCTATTAATCCATCTAATCATGGGGCTTTATTGTTCTTGGCTTTGAATCCTCTCTGTTAGTTCACTTAATGTTATTGGTTTGAAAAGTTTGGTATTCTGTTCTATTGATAGTTTGTTTCCTATGTTCTCATTTAAGAAGTTATCTTTTGGGACATTGTTCTTAATGCTTGGATTTGTGTTATTATTATTTTGTGATGTTTTCTGAAAGTCTCAAGAATTTCTTCTAAATCTGTTACAATTTTAGTTTTATTTTTAGTTTCATCAACAATTTCCCTTATATGTTTAACATTGGTAAAGTTTTTTTGATTTCACAGCTAATCTATGCATTTTTTTGGGGTTAACAGAGTAAGACTGTAATTTGATTCTTTCTAAATTTATTGCCACTTTGTGATTAAGAATTCCCATGTAATCAAGGTTTAATTGTTTCAGTTCTGTATTTGTGTTTATGTCTTTATTATTTAGATTTCGTTTTAGTTCATCAATTTTGGATTGTATTCTGGGTAGTGTACTATCCCATTCCTTTTGTTTGTTTAGGTACCAGGTTTTGATTTTACCAAAAATGTAAGATTTCATCATATCCCAGACAATAACTTTAGAAGTACTATCATTGTCATTTATGTCTAGAAATATTTTGATTTCTTTCAGTAACCATTCCTTAAATCCGGTTATAGGTTCATAGGTTCATAGGTATGTACTAGGGTATCGGCCCGAGGGCCTACATAAGCCTAGTCAATAAGGTTCCCTGGCTTACGTCACCCAAGAAAGTTATTTTCCTGAGCCACTGTCAAGCGGAGACCCAGAAGTGATCCTCGGGGTATATTTCCTATTTCCCATCCACTCATCAAGATTTTTCTTGAAGAGTGCTAATGAAGAACCTTGCTTGATATAAATGGGTAGCCTGTTCCAGAGTATGGGAAGTCTCTGAGACAGGAATCTATTCCTCCAGCATATCCTTTTATCATGGTGACAAGGTTTAGGTCCCTAGACCATGTAACAATGTATGCTGGCATTCTTTACCAATATACTAGATGACTAGATTTCATGTGGATTTTAAAGAAAATAGCATTGTGGTTGGGCATTGGACAGGATCGAATGAAAACTTTGTGAATTTTTGAGAATAAATAATCTGTAACCAATACCTTACCGATGTAGTTTGTGTACCGAATGTATATGAGCAATGTGTGTATTTTAGGGATTTGGGTTCTATTTTTTCATAAATATCTCTTATATTTGAATTATTGATGAAGTTGTTCAATCTTTTAGCAGGTGCAGATATCTTAAACTTATCACATTTAGTAGTGAGACTTCTGGAGAGAATACAGTTAAAATTACCTACATATATTATTTCTCCATTAGATTTGATTGCAAGTAAGTCAAGATATTTATTCGCTGTTGCAGCACCGACACTGGGTATCCAATAAGTATTGGCTAATGTGATTATTTTTTTATTTATTTCTAGAATAATTAAGCAGAACATGCCATTTTTGTCTGAATACGTGTCGATTATTTTAGGTACTGGTAGTGTTTTCCTCCACAATATCATGGTGCCTCTTCTTTTGGTCCGAAAATGAGATTCTGCAAGTATAGAGTAGCCATTAAAAGACATCCTATTCAAATCTTCTTTTATTATGTGAGTTTCTTGCAAGAATGAAATATCTACTTTCTTAGTTTTCAAATATTTGGTTAAGCTTCCTCTCTTTATAGGATCATTGAGTCCATTTACATTTAAGGACAAACATTTATATGAAAACATTCCTGTAGATTGTCTTAGATAGTAAATATTCTGTTATGAACATAACATGAACACTGAGTATAACTTTAAAACATTTAAGACTATTTACAAGTCTAAACATAGAATATTTAATTCCTGGTTTAATGAGAAGTTCCTAAAAACTACCTTTGTCAATCCTAACAACAGTAATCTACGTCCGTTCTGTGCTACTGCCATTACATTTATTGTATAGAGTGTAATAAGAAGTGAGAAAAATAAAGGGCTACTCCTTAGAACTGTTACTGATTTGAGTAGTGAAATATCAAAGTGTGTGAAATTAAAGTTAATAAATTATTTGTGATAATTATGTATATTAGAAATAATTATCTTTGTACAACCAAATCAGAGAGCAATTTTAAGACAAAAGACCTACCCCGGGATTCATGAAGCTCGGTGCAAGGACGGTTTTAGCCTTGCGCCAAGCATCCCCACTACAGATGGTGCAGCAGCGCCATATGAATATTTATGAAGGTGTCTGCCACACCCTTGACATGCACAGGAAACATCTGTGAGTGCAGGGGGCATGTTCAAGTGCTCTACAGAGGCGGAAACATGCCTCCACAGTTGCACAACCTACTATGCTTACTATTAGAGCCCGCCTCTAATAGTAAGCAATTAATTCAGTGTCCGTGGATACTGAAATGTAAGCTAAGCATACAAGAGTGTCCATGAACACTGAAATAAAAATCAAAGTAGTAAACACACAAGCATGTAGCGGAATGTTGAGCCCCGTCCCTAGAAATTTCAGAATTAGATTCCCAGTGTCCCTATTTTACATTTGTATTGCTTCAATATCGGAAGTGTAAGTGAAGTGCAGTGTGTTTGCGCATCACTGCCCCCTGCTTAGTGTAGCTTACACATCAAAATCAACCAAATAGAGAAAAATATGCCGAATTAATGTTAACGTCAATAGTGTAATGGTTAGAGCATCTGCCTAGCAATCAGACATATACGGTTCAAAGCCAACTATAGCACGTATCATTTTCCATGTGGAATGTAATTTTGCTGTATAACCTACATAATAACATGCAAATGTGAACTGGAGTACCGCATGAGATGTTTAACTAATGTCATGCAATCAAAGTGGTAGTGTCATAATGAATAAGGCACTAGTAAGCAGGTGTAAGCACAAATATGCAGTAGTAAACATATATAAGTAACAGTAATCAAGTCTGAGTGCGCTTGCATGGGTGTAATCAGTGCCCAGTATAGGAAATGTATATAATTATGTAGATGTATGTACATGTGTATGTACAGATATATATATAAAAAATATATATATATATATAGATATTAATATGACGAATGAACGTCATAACAATAAAGCATACAAAAAGAATGAGAAGGGAATCAACAGCAACTCCAATATTATTTAGTGCTGTTAGTGTATGTCATACCCAGCTGGGCAAGATGAGCAAAGCACTGCTACTCACACCACAGGCAGGATGCTACCAGTGGGAGTAACATTGCCAATCTGCTAAGTCTACTTTATAAACAATCACAGGGTAGTCCATGGTGGGACTACCTAAAAATTGCTAGGATGATTGGACCTCCAACCATTACACAAGCAAGAGCAGGTATGTTAAGGACTAAATGGTGGGAGAGCCTGATAATTCATGGGTTGAGACAACATACGTGTAGGGCCCCTAATGCTGGGGAGAGGGCAATGTGTAGAGGTGTGTCATGGCTGTGATAGCAACTGGAAAATGGATGGTTTGCATATATGTCAAACTCGGGTGGGGTGGAAGAACTATGGGTATGAAATTATGGATCCAGGCATGTCAGGGTTGGATGACCTGATTCTAATTGGCCCGCCTCGTGGAGGTCAGCGAGTTTGTTATAAGTATATATGCATACACACATGCATACATCAATATGTAGAAGTATGTTCCCTGTAACACATTCATTCCTTTCGCAGACATAAATAACATGAAAGTGCCCCTACAAACCTCGACAGTAGATAGAATAATAGTATGTGCATAAGAACAAAGGGATGGAACTGCTAAAATGCTGAAGTGTGTACAATGTCCGAAGTCAGTGCTGTTCTCAAAAAATCAAATATGAGACTTTCTTACACATGGAATCATTCCTGTGATCTGCCTGCTATGGCAACGCCAATCACTAAACCAGTCCTAATTCTAAAATAATTTCGCCAAACTCATACATTACTAGCTCTCATGTGTAAAGTGTGCATTACCACATAGTCATACCTATTAATTTATTGTAGTGTTATGTTAACGGGAGTAATGATGTAATGAACTATAGAGTCTAATCTTGAAATAAAGACGTGTGTCCTAGGTGGGACAACCCAAAAATTGTGAAGAGTGTCCTACTGGTCACTCATTTCACCAATGTTTGTGGACTAAACGTTTGGGATGTCTACAGGAGTAGGGAGTGGCCAATGTGTAGTGGTGTGGATACAATGTGTATCCAACTGGAGAATGGATGACTGCTGTGTTAGTGTAGTGTTGGGGAGGGAGTTTGGGGAACTAGAAGTCATGGGTATATGGGTATATATGCAAATGAAGCAGCACAGCAATAGTGTAGTGGTTAGAGCATCCGCCTGACAAACAGACATTCCCGTTTTGAATCCCACTGCAGCACATACCATTTTCCATTGGTAATCTGTATATGAACATATTTCGACATCTGACTGCTGTATAACCTGCATAATAACAATTAAAAGTGAACTGGAGCGAAGTGTCAGTGACATAATGAATAAGGCACTAGTAAGCAGATTTAAGCATAAATAAGCACCAGTAAGCGTGTTTAAGTGTGTCTGCATGGGGGTAAGCATTGCCATAATGACATATATATATATATATATATATATATATATATATATATATATATATATATATATATATATATATATATATATATATATATATTTAGAGTTGCAGATTTTATATATATAAATATATATATATATATATATATATATATATATATATATATATATATATGTGTGTGTGTGTGTGTGTGTGTGTGTGTGCGTGTGTGTGTGTGTGTGTGTATGTGCGCATAGATATACACAGATATAAAGCTGTGATAGGAAACAGCACACAAGAATGACATGTGTTCACAGGCTATGCCAATGGAAGTGAGGGGCCCAAGCAAGAAACATGTAACACGTAGCATGACCTCTCCCCCCAGCCAGACAGAGGAAACATACACACAAACCTGTAAACAATGTAATTACTCCACTGGTCCCCAGACCACAGGCAGGATACAACCGGGGGGGGGGTACACAGTGCATCCATGAAATCTAATCTTGGAACGTGGAGATGAGCGTCCCTTGTGCGATGCCCAAAAATTGACATATAACAAAAAGAAGGTGATAATCCGAACGTTTTGGCCGGGGTGTGAACATATCCAAAATACAAGGGTGAGAAAGCCTGAAGAACCATGGGTCGAGACAACATATGACATGGGTCCTGTGAAGTGGAGAGTGGGCAGCGTGTAGTGGTGTGTTCAGACCTGACCAGCACCCAGAGTAAGGATGGGTGCTGTAGAGGAGGTGCAGGTGGGGTAATTACAGGTAGCTAGTTATGGGTCTAGGTGTGCAGGTGTTGGCTGATGTGCGTCTATATGGGCAGCCCCAGGAATGTAAGCAAAAGTGTTCATTGGGCAGAGGCATCACCCAATGAAGCAGCCACACCTGCTATGAGTCCCACTGCAGCAAAGTGTAATCTACATGGCAAGGAACGGAATAACCAGATGTAGATGTATATATGTAGAGGTATGTGTGTGTATATCTACCCATAGCTACATGGAGATATACCTCTCCTTCTCCATAGTACAAATGTATACATACAGAGACAGAATACATATACATACCCACATATAGACATATACATATGCAGACACCCATACACCCATAGGTCATTAGACGTATATAGACAGCAATATATAAATATATACATGTATGCATACATATACAGATATATCTGTATATAGTAATATATATATATATATATATATATATATATATATATATATATATATATATATATATATATATATATATCTATATTCCCAAAAACCATTTCCGGCACTCGAACACAGGAGACATAGGCAGCACAGGAATCCAAAGCCCAAAGCTTTAATGTGTTACACGATTGCCCCAAACCGGTTTCGCTGCAGAGAGCGTCATCAGTGAGTACAGAAGTTCGTGGATATACGCTATTTATAAGAGACACGCTCATGCTGTCTCTTAAGGTGATACACACATATATACAACCATGTAAACATACATATAGCAAAACTGACCATCAAAGATTCAAAAAAGTGACTAAAATTATGGTAAATAATAACTATTATATGACCTTATGCCTTAAACCTTATGTGTAGAAACTAACAGCATATGTAGCCCTATATACATATACATGGCTAGTGAACATAACTACTATTATAAACATTAGAAAATACTCTTAAATATACAAAGAAAATATATATATATATATATATATATATATATATATATATATATATATATCTGGGAAGCAGTGGCGTGTTTACTTTTATTGTGTGTCTGTATGTTTCACCGGTCTAGCTGGGGTGGGGGTTGATACGTGTTACACGTTTGTTGATTGGACCTCTCACCCCCATATGCATGGCCTGTGAACATATGTAATTTGTAACTGCTGTATCATATCCTAGTTATATACATTATATACATTATATTTACACACACACACACACACATATATATATATATATATATATATATATATATATATATTTATATAGTTATATACACACACATATATATATATATGTGTGTGTGTGTGTGTGTGTGTGTGTGTGTGTGTGTGTGTGTGTGTGTGTGTGTGAGTAAATATAATGTATATAACTAGGATATGATACAGCAGTTACAAATTACATATGTTCACAGGCCATGCATATGGGGGTGAGAGGTCCAATCAACAAACGTGTAACACGTAGCATCAACCCACCCCACCCCCAGCTAGACCGGTGAAACATACAGACACACAATAAAAGTAAACACGCCACTGCTTCCCAGACCACAGGCAGGATACTACCAGTGGGAGAGACTTGCCAGGTCTAATCTTGAAACAAAGACATCAATTTCCCTTGTGTGACACCCCAAAAATGACTGATAATTGGAGTCAGTTCCTGTCATGAGTCATCTAACCAGGCTGTAGATGTACATGGACCAATAGGTTGTGCAAGCCTGATAACCCATGGGTCGACACAACGTACGACATGGGTCCTGACATGTGGAGAGTGGGCAGTGGTGTGGTTAGACTCTACCTGCACCAACAGTAAGGATGAGTGCGGTAGAGAAGGGGCAGGTGGGGGAACTATGGGTATGCAATTATGGGCCTAGGCGTGCAGGTGTTGGCTGGCGCAGTTGTATTAGGACTGCCCCGGGGATGTAAGTTTGCTTGTGTCTTTCGGCTTTTCCCGGTTAGGGGTCGCCACAGTGGAACTCTGGTCCGCTAATGATTGGTAGTTGATTTTTACGTGCCAAGTTACCAGCCCTGACGCACAACCTTCAAGGAAAGTATGCCCATTCACGCATGTCTCCACGCAGAAGACACTCTAGCTGAGAGTCAAACCAAACAGCGTCTTTACTGTGAGGTGACAACGCTGCCACAGCACCACCACCGCGTACCCCAGGGATGAAAGTAATATTCCGAAATGGGCAGAGCTTAAGCCCATACCTCTCAACCCCTAAGAGCAAATCCACTGGACAGGACATAAACCGTTGGGGGAACAAATAGGGACCATACCTCTCAACTGTCCATGATTTTCAGGGACGTCCGTGATTTTGACTCAGATTTTAACTCTGTCTCTCTTAATCCATCCTAAAGCTAGTGACTTTTGGAGGAAAGGTGGTGAATTACACTTAATGAATAATGACAATAATTAAGTGTTATAAACTCCTTTTACTTCAGAAAATGTGTATTAATTCACATGCTCTGATTCTATCAATGTTTCAAGTTAATAGCACTAATATTTTGAAAGTGTCCCTGATTGTCCCTGAGTGTTTCTTGACTTGTCCCTGATTCAGTTGAAATTTGTCCCCACTTGTTTGACAGGTCTGATAGGGAAGGAAAGCACATATTCCACTTACAACCTTAGAAAGCTGATAGAATAATAGTTGTACATTAGCATGACTCGGCTGAAGCATGTGGGGTCCTAAACCCAATTACTTGTCTTTATTTAATGGTGTCACTTCCCAGGTATTTGTCAGACAGGTGCAGATTCTAAGAGGAACACACCAATAGCATGAGGCAAACTCTGGCCAGGCCGTGGATTCTGTACAGTCAACTGGCATGCTTATGCCTAATGGGCAGCCATTCCTGATATAGGTCCCACCGCAGTGCAGTCCAGTTTAAATGGCTAAGTATGATATGACCATATGTGTCGTTGCATAACCCACTACAAGACAGCTACGAACACATGGTCGCAACACCCCACTGTAGACATGTAAGCCAATGTAATAGGCATCAGAAGGTATTATCATAGGCCTCACCCCCACCAAGGGGTGTGAGTGTCAGATGCAAGCACCAAATGCAGTGCATTTGCAAGTGCAGGAGCAAGCGGGTGTAAGCCTGTTTGGGGGCCAGTATGCGAGTATCACACTGGTGAAAAAATGTAGAGGCTAAATGAGTGTAAGAAACTAGATCCAGAGGTTAGCATTGCTTAGCTCCACGCAAAGCCATGCACATCCGCTCACAACTGTTTTAAAGTGCCTTTATCACTTTGTACCCAACAGCTCGTGTTCTGGCCAGCAACAAAATAACCAACCTCTGTAAGGCTAGAATTCTAGACCCTGTACATTACAGTCATAGTAGTAAACCACTACACCATAATCACAATTCATATAAAGGAGGTATCAGCAAACTAATCCTCACAACTGGGAAATCAAATCAAATATGTAAACTGAATCTATGTACAGTGTAATTTGCTATGATGTGCCACAGACAATAAATATGTGAATTGGAGTACTGCAGTAAACATAGAGTTGAGGTGTCACTGTAATAAAGATATAAAGTCCCCAGGACCACATATAGTGTATGTACACATGAATGACAGATACCAAACACATATATAACCTGTAATGAGTAAGATGTATTTGACAAAAGGCAAATATAACGGTAGATAACCAATAAGCAATGCTAACCGCAGCACAGCCCAACTAAGTAATTGTAAGCAATGTGTAGGGAAACCAATACAATATGCCCACAGGTACACCTCTTTAAGCAGTGCCAACCTGAAGTAAGCAGGTGTGCCCATAGCTTAGCCTTTTTGAAACGGGACAATTACAGAAAAGTGCTAATCCAAAGAGGCTCTATGGCTCATAACTGGTTGTAGCATCCCCCTGCAGGCAGAATGGCTGGTGTGGGAGAAGGCACTCACTTTAGAGCACAGTGCTGGGGCATCCAGGAGTCCAAATTCATGGTATGGTTCCTGGTAAAGCACCATGACAGGAGACTACTGCAGGACCAGTACCAGGGCTCACAGTACAAAATGGAGGCCTGGGACTATCTCGCCCATGACCTCATTAGTGTCACAGTTATCCCCTAGACTGGTGAGCAGGTCAGGCACCACCATGCAGACCTGAAGCGGTGGAGGAGGGATGTCCTGGAACAGTGGATCCAGGAAGCAAGGCAGATGCAGAATGCCCCAGAACTGAGTAAGTACTCCTTCCACTATGCAGTTAATAATTGCCTAGCTTGGGTATACTATGGATAGGTATGGCTAAATATCACTGTACTTCTCTAACAGCTGCAGATGAGCATGCTGTGAACCAGCAAGCCTATGATGCTAGGGTGCAAAGGATGCATCATGAGGCAGGTTAGTAAATAGCCTGCATGTACTATCATAACACATAAATGCAAGAGCCTCAGAAAGTGTTGTACCAGTATACAGAATTGTGTAATATGCTGTGAATAAAGATGTAATCCCTGCATTGCTTCTGTTTACTCTGCAGTCATATGTTGTTGTACTGTTGCAGTTATTAAATAGTACTTTTGTAGTAAGCAGTGTTACCCACACTGTGGTATACAGATAAAATGTGTACAAAGTGCTGTATAACAATGTTGGAAGTGCAAACAGGTCAGTCATATTAGACAAAACACATTGCAACACCTCACAACAATTACCTGATAGCATAGTGTACAGTGATCTTAACTGTAATCCTTTTGTCACATACAGCAGGGCTTTGGATCCCAGGAGCGCTAGTAAGTTGTATGCATAATCATTCCATACAACTGCACACAATTTGTTAGAATGTTCAGAGAGAAAGCTGTATGCATATTTACACTTACAACTGTACAGATTTTGCTAGAATGCTCAAATTGAGAGTGGTATGCATATTCATACCCCTAAACTGTTCCAATCTTCCCAGTATGTCCTGATAAATGGCCCACATCACCTGCCTTTTGCCCTGTTCCCCTGACAAATTAGTGTGATGATGCAAGAAATGTAGGCAGCTGTTAATGACATATAATTGATAGTCAGACATATACATAGTCAGAGAATGTACATGCAAACATACCTGTCATTCCAGCATCTCACCTAAAGTGTATGAGAGCAGTCTCAAAACATGTTGCATTAACACCTGCACCTTGTCAAGCCTGTACATAAGACACAGGTCCTGTACATACTAATCTACAAACATACCATAGTACAATATAATGCCATTGGGTAGTGTAATAATACATGTAAGGGACAGACCACTGCAGTGACTATGAATGTTGTGAAATCTACAAGGATTTATTAGTTGTTAATTGAACTCTCTCTCTCTCTCCCCTATCATATGTGCAAGAATAACTGATTTACACAACTCATTTGGTATGTCTACACTCCTAACCTTTGTTGGGACATATGTCCTATTGTTTAGTAAATATTCACATCTGTTTCTATGCATGTACCCATGTTAAAATACTCCCATATTGGTGGCCTGTTGCCATCACTGAAACCTGCATGTTGTTGCAATGGCCACAACTTAACCATATATGCATGTGTTCTGCCTGCTTTGCAACTATTTATATCTGGTGCCCTGGGTAATGGGAATACCTATGCATGCTGTTATAACTAATTGTGAATGCTGTTGACTATTACTAACCCATATCTGCCTTAAACATGCGACAACATAGCTCGTATGAAAAGGTCGGTCCCAGCGGACCCACCTGTCCCACCTCAGCTGGCCACAGTACCGGGCATTAGCACATCTGGGGCCCAGCCTGGGACTTTCTCATTAATTGGCCCTGCACCACCTTTGGGTGAAACCACCACAGGGAATGGGGCTCACCCCCCCTGGGAGTGGGAGCGGGCAGGAACCTGTCACCCTTGGTACGGTCCAGGCCGTGGTGCATAGGGAGCTCGAAAGGGAGATTCAAAATCACCTACGCCAGCTTGAGGGCTGAGTGGCACAACTAGAGAGTGAGCCTGCCCCTCCTACACAGCCCCCAGCATAGCCACCTTATGGGCTGTGAAGGTGCAGTGGTGACTGCCCATGGGTGGGGGACCTCTGTCCCACTGTATCCATTTGTGGGCTCATGGGCTTGTGACTTCCAAACACCCCTCCCTGTCCAAGGTGTTCCCCCCATGTGTCATATACTGCCCCTGTATGCAACTTGTTTGTCTTGTCTGTTATCCTACCAAACCTATCCTCCCTGATCATACCTACTCTCCTTCCCCAACATCCCACTCTCACCTAAAAATAAAAGAAAAAAAGGGCAATCTGTTCCCACAAAAAAAGCACGCCCCATACACAGCTGTCCATTTCACACACGTGTCCACTGGACACATGTAAACATTTCTAATTGGCATCACAACATACTATTGTTGTCCTCACCCCGCTCTCAGGGTTGTGAATGTCCAAATGTACCGCCAAATTTATTGCATATGCACAGCCGTTGCTTTAGAAGAAATGGACAGCTATGGACCCTCCCTACACCCTTCCTGAACATCCCTAGCTACCTTGCCTACTGTCTTTCCCTCTTTGTGCCCCTTTTTCACCACTTTCCTAACACCCCTGTTTTCTTTTCTTTTAAAGAAATTAGTGCTGGGGTAAGTGGGAGTAAGCACTTTTAAGCAGCAGTGAGTGGGTTTCATCCTGTTTGTGTGGGGGTAAGCACTGCATACACAGGTTAAGCAATCAAGAAGGTAACTGAGTGTAAGGAACTGTAACCACAGTAACCACTGCTTACCGTCGCGCAAACCCGTGCACACCTGCTCACAACTGCTTAAAAGTGCCTTATTCACTCCGTATCCAACGGCCCTTGTTCTGCCAGCAACAAAATAAATGACCTCTGCAAGGCTCAAAACCAGTACCCAGCACACCACAGCCAATGTGCTTTACCAGTAAGCCATGGCAGATATGCAGACATCTGATGTTATCACAAACATATCATTCAGCACAGTCATTCAACAGTATAGGAAATGTATTTCATTACGTAGATGTATGTGTGTGCTTTTATGTCCAGATATATCTACATAGATATATATATATATATATCAAGAACAAACCACGTGACAACAAAGCATTAGAAAAGAATGAAAAGGAAAACACCTGCAACTCCTGTATTATGTAGTGGTGTTGTCCTATGTAATATCAACACTCCCTCAGACAGACATGTGTCATTAATGCACGCAAACATTTGTACATTGCCCAAATACATTACTTTGAGCATTTAATTTACATTAACAAAATAGTTCCTGTCCAATCATAATGTGAGAACAGTACTCTTGCAAGGTGCTGTGTGCAACATCATCATTAAAAAGTTAAATGGGGTAACCATAGAGGGACTGGTAGTGTTGTGTGTACACTGGGGTCGTCTGCATCATGTGTACGTGGAACCTTTAAGAGTCATGTGCATACCAGGATCGTGTGCCTGAGAGAGGAGTGAGGACAACAGTAGTATGTTGTGATGCAAATTAAAAAGGTTACATGTGTCCAGTGTACACGTGTGTGAAATGGACATCTATGTCTGGGGCAAAAGTCGTTCTGGGAACAGATTGGCCTTTTGTTTCCATTTTTGTAAGGTTCATAGGTTCATAGGTAGGTACTAGGCAATCGGCCCAAGGGCCTACGTAAGCCTAGCCAGCAAGGTACCATAGCTTACGCCACCCAAGAAAGAGTGAGAAAGGGTGAGAGTGGGATGTTGGGGAAGGAGAGTAGGTATGCTCATGGAGGATAGGTTGGGTAGGATGACAGACAAGACAGCATACAGGGGCGGTATATGACACATGTGGGGGGGAACACCTTGGATGGGGAGGGGTGTTTGGGAGTCACAAGGCCATGAGCCCCCAATGGAAACAGTGGGACGGAGGTCCCCACCCATGGACAGCCACCACTGCACCTTCACAGACCCAAAGGTGGCTGTGCTGGAGGCTGTCTAGGAGGGGCAGACTCACCCTCTACTTGTGCCACCATGCCCTCAAGCTGGCATAGCTGGCCTCAAAACCACTTATTAAGATACCTACACACCATGGCCTGGACCATACGATGGCTGACAAGTTCCTGTCTGGACCTGCTCCCAGGGGGGGGAACCCCATCCTCAGTGGTGGTTCCACCCGAAGATGGTGCAGAGTCAACAGAGATGGAGGTCCAAGGCTGGTCCCCAGACGTGCTGGTGCCCGGTGCCATGGCTAGCTGAAATGGGACAGGTGGTTCCGCTGGGACCTGCAATCCCATACAGCCTATGGTGTTTCAGTTTTAACACAGATAAGGCTTAGTAATACTCAACAACATTCAAGATTACTTATAACAGCATACATAGATATTACCATTAACCCAAGACTACAGATTTCATACATTTGCAGAGGGAGCACAACACATGTATATATACTGTATGACATCTGTCCAAAGCATAGATGACTTGTGACTGCAGCTATGAACAGTGGCCCATTATTGGCATGTCACTGTGATAACCTCAGATAGTGACTGTCATACCACTGTTTCATGTGACGTATGTCCAAAAAGGGATGCAATGTCAGTAACTGTCATCACTGTCACCGTGTACTGACTGCAATCTCCACACTATGCTTCTGCAGTTCACAGATGTGTGTTCTGTTAGTAACACAAGAAACAAATGGTTCCACACACTGACCAGTCCACAGATGACCCTACAGATGGGGGTTTCCTCACAAACAGAGCACTGTGTTGTCAGTTATTAAAACATGCAGACTATCCATTACCACACACAACCTGTTAAACTGGAAGTAGTCTGAATGAAGCATAGCTACACTTACATGCTGTAGTCATGTCTGGCACATCACCCTCCTGTATTTAGGCTATTTTTCAAAGTGTATGTTATTTGAAGAATATCCAGATTTCATCTGTGATGCTGTTTACCAAACACCAGATCCAGGTTCCACTCACAACGACTGTCATGGGCAAACACCAATATGATGTTCCTAGATATTGTACTGTGATTCCATGCAATTGTCTATGGGAATGTCACCACAGCTGTTCCACATGCAATCAGCTAGAGGAGGACTGCAATATGTGCAGAGGTCATCACCTGATCATGACCATCACTTACAAAACACAAGCTGCTGCTGAGCAGATGTACTTCTCTACATCCACCAGAGAGTGTGTGGGAGGGACAGACAGAGGCAAAGTACATCAGAGAAGGGCTGGGAGACTAAAACCTAAGCATCTTCTGTCACACCTACCAGTACAGGGGTTCAAACCCCTGACTGACTAGCCATTACTATTACAAGTGCATGCAGTTACTCTATGTGCCACATAGCTGACATGGTGTGCTGTAAGAACATATATGTGTGCTGGTGAGCTACATCTTCATCAGAGATATAGTAGACATACATTAGGTGTAGCACAAATGGCTGCCCACATGAACAGATGTCATTGTCAACACAACCACACTCTCTAAGGGACTCAGACACATTGGCACACTTTGGCAGGCTCACAAATACACTTTCTAACTACTAAGTTTGCCACACTGCAGTAATGCGCAGGTATTACATGCACCCCAGGGGATATCCTGAGGTTTTATGGGCTAGGGCATGTGAACGTGTCTAACATCAGTCAGTATGCCAATGGGAGTTATACCGGGTGTGACTGTGGTTGGGTACATCATACCACACATGCAGACACAAAGTTCCAGTACTGACATGTATGTGTGCATTGCTTCATGGGTGTGTAGTGGTTGGCTGTGCAAGATGGCTGTACAAGGCTGGGTGAGGGGTAATCCTTGGCTTCAGGCCACCTGACAATGGTCTGCAATGTGGTTCAGGGGTGTAGTGCCTGCAATGTCTCACACAGATGGGTATTGTATGACCTGTACTGTTATCCTGGTTACCATCGTGTGTGGCCATTGCTTTGCAATACATGCCATGTCTGTGTTTGATAGTCCTTGACATGGACAATGCCTGGGATGTGCATTTCCTACAGTAATGTACAGTGACATGTTTAAGTGTACCTGGTTTGCCTGGCACATGTTGTGTACACTGACTGTTATCATCAGATATGCCAATACCGGCCTGGTGTGGCAGGACCTGCTAATTGGTTGACCCTGCACCTGCAATGATAGCATGATACAGGTATTCTCTGGTGTCCGTGGCATCTGTCCATACAGGGCATGTGTGTAAGGCATTGCATGTCCTTTGTGGATCACATTTGATGGCACCACATATGTTGCAGGTGTCCAGTGGGGAACATAGTGAAGGTGCATTATCTGCAATTATATGCGTATTGTACTGTTGGACAGGGTGCTATGCCCTCTGTGGCCCACTGCAATCACACAATGCCTACTATCTGTCAACAATGTACAGGGTACTAGCATCATATTCTAGGCAAGTGTGTTTGTGTATGACACATGGGTTCAGACTGTAGTCTGGGTAATAGTAGGGTTGCTTACTGTGTTCAACCAGGCTTTTTGCCAGATATAGGAGTATGGCTTGCCAACCCAGTCTCTTGGCTGATTGAAATCAGTAAACCTCATGAGGTGGACATTGTGACATATAATATGGCCACCATATAGGAAAACTATGAAACCCACCCCTCAACATGTCCAGTGATTAGACATTCACAGCCACCTCCACACAGGCTCTGACTGTCAAACACACACCTGCCATGTCTTGGAATAGAACTCCTACCTAACTAGTTTATCACACTATAGCATTACACAGTTATAGCACATGCTACGGAGATTACTGGGCTATTCCATCCCCAATGGTGTATTTCACAAGGAATGACATTAGCAGGTTTACAAAGTAGGGCATTTCAGATTTCTTGCAAGTGAGTAGCCCAAAATGCATTACTCACAAAACAGACAGTGAGACACACATAACAACTCCACAACTGACATGTGAGGGTATAGAACCCATGACCAACATCAATATCACACTACTGCATGGAGATGTTATAGGATGCACCAT
>NC_056751.1:520117955-520245455 GCF_019279795.1 Protopterus annectens | reverse complement strand
TCTGAAACGGGAATAGTTTAAACAAACCCTGTGACATAAGTAGCTGTTCCATTGTATAACAGCAACTATTTCACATAGGGCCATGTTAGTGTGTCTGTGACCAGGTATGTTAAGGTTTCAGCAGATGTCGTACAGTGGGTGAATAATTGATTATGGTATGACAATATGTATTGTTGTAATTCATTTGGGTGTGGGGAGATGTTAGTGGGTATACATAGCAGATGCAGGTGTAGGAACCTCTTTTATACATCTTCTATATGTGTGTGGGGCATTCTTTCCCTATGTGAACAACTTTCCCTTAGTGGACTAATACTATAGTAATTGTAGGCTGATTCATTAAGGCACTGTTAAATGCTTCCTGTGTAGCATGCAGGTACTGTTAGTCCTTGAATCCTTTTGGCAATACATCGGAATGTAATAAAGTTTTGCTAAACTAAAGCTGTCTGTGTATTTCTGTCATGGATATTTGCAGTCATTGTAGTTGTGTTGATGACTGTGTCCATAGAACATATTTGTAATAGTGTATTGCATATACTCTTCATATGTTATGTTCATATTGTTTGGGTGGGGGAAGAATGTATGATTGCGATGGTCCATGTTATACTCAGATATGAACACTTCAGATGCTGTATACACACATGTATGTATGTATGTGTGTGTGTGTGTGTGTATATATATATATATATATATATATATATATATATGTGTGTGTGTGTGTGTGTGTGTGTGTGTGTGTGTGTGTGTGTATATGTATATAGATATAGATATATAATATACATTATTGCATACATTTATCTGTACCTCCATAGATGTGTAGATGTTTTAACCTATCTATATATCTACATATATATGTATATCTCTATATATTGACATGTATCTCTCTCTCTCTCTCTATATATATATATATATATATATATATATGTATATATGTATATATATATATATATATATATATATATATATATATGTATATATATATATATATATATATATATATATATATATATAGACTACACCTTTCATTGGGTACATGGCAGTTTGTCATATTTCCACACAACCCTCCCTTTTGTGTTTTAACATGTCTGAATACTTAACTGGCATAAGTACATTTCAGGTAGCTTAGTGATAGGTTACTCTGAGGTTGGTGGACATGGTTGCGGGTTCTAATCTTGGAAGAAATTATTATTTTACCTCTCAGAGTAGGCACTGGTAGGGTAAGTGTGAATAATGCACATTTAAGTGGTTGTAAGCAGGTTTGCCCATGGACTACACGATGTTAAGCAAAGGTTAAACCTGTGAAGCGCCTATCCATTTAATCGTGTTTAAGCGCCGTTTGCAGTCACCCAAACCGATGCAAACCCACTTACAACTACTTAAAAGTGCTTTAATCCACCTGCATCCAACAGCCCTTATTCTGGCCCTCAAAATAAATTAACAGCCCTTGAACCCGGGATCATGAACACCACAATCACTGACTCTACCACTAAGGCATCTGCGATATGTACAAATGTTATGGTGTTTAGAATATACATTTTACTACAGGCATTCCTCACTACTGAAAACAAATGTGACAGTCAGTTGGTGTACATATGTATGATATGTGTTAATGTTCATATGTTTGTGGAATTAGGTGTTGCAATGTGACATGGCAGGGTGTATTATGGATGACAATGGTTCTTGTTTTGTGTTCTTTTCATATTTTCCCTGTACTCCATGTATACCCCTCCAGTTCACTTATTGAACATCCAACCCAGGCTCTCCTTGATGCATGATTTCATTACCCATCATTCCTCCCCCACCACAATCTCCACATACACAGCAACCATCCCTTCTATGGTGAATTAGGTTAATATTAATAGTTATAATACCAGAGTTGCATGTGTTTTGTGTACACTTCAATTCCTTTGGATTGCTTCTGTGTCATGAAGTGTGTTCATAGATGTTTATATATATGGCTCTAGATGTAACTGTATATATATATATATATATATATATATATATATATATATATATATATATATATATATATATATATATATATATATATATATATATATATATATATAATATCTATGTGCAGACATCACTGACACACACACACACACACACATATATATATATATATATATATTTAACATTAATTTGTAACAGTTATACATATGTAGACTTGTATATGTTGATTCACAAACTACAGTACATTACAATGTACTGTACATATGTACACAAAGTGACTGTCCCATCAGTACTGTGAAATGCCTATAGTATAAGGTGTAGTCTAAAGACCATGAAACATGTATACAGCTCAGATGGCTTAGTGGTAAGTTCCATGACTATAGTATGCATGGTCTAGGGTTCAACACCTGCGATGCTTTAAAAATGTTTTTTTACTCCAGAATAAGGCTCATTTAAGCAGTTGTAAGCATGTTTAAAAGTGTTTGTGTGACATTAAAGCAGCAGTTAAACAAACATTAAAACATATAACCTGTGCATGCAAACATGGCCACATTTGCTAACTACTCAGGATATATACATTTCACTATGTGCTTACATAACATTGCATTCTCTGTTGACTTTACTCTCCAGCTTGCATGGGTTTATATGGGTGTTTCAAATGTTTATTATACTGATGAATACTACCTATATATGCAAGCTGTGGTTAAGATATACTTTGTAACATGATAAACATCCCTGACTTTATTGGGATTTGAACCTCAAATGCACAGATACTATTAAACCATTATAGTATTGACATTAACGTCGCTTCCCCCTATTTCCTATTTAGATGATTTCTATGTGTAAGCTAGGCTAAGCAAAGGGCGGAGGTGCCCAAACTCACTGAGCTTCACTTACTCTTGAAATAAACATATAACAAATGAAATGAGAGACTATAAATTACATTCCTAACTACATTAGGCATAGCCCCTGTGTGAATGGGTAACAGAATATACACCCCTGGGATCATGTGTCCTAGAACCATACAGCCAGGGGGTGGGGGAGCCCCTCCAGTTTTATAGCTGCAAGACCTGTTGGGGAAAATGAATAGTGTCGATTTTTCATGTTACCATGCCCTCTTGCCCACTTTAGATCACTAAGTCCCCCTATCCCCCTCCACCACCCCAGTCTTCAACAGCTTCCAGCAACTCTGCCTGGAATCACTTTATTGGTTATGCTTGACAGAGGCTCAGTTACTTCATCAATGGTGCGGAAAAAGCCAACACACTGCAGCTATGCTTCTAATTGCCCTTGGGAAGATAGCCTACAACCTATCTGTGAACCTCTAAAGTGCAGGCCATCACAGCCATAATATGTGAATAAACAGAGCTTGCAGATCACAATATACAGTGAAATATCACCATGTAGTCAGAAAACAGTTAAGTACAGCAAGAACATACAGAACACTGATACTTAATCACTCCAAAAGCCTATCTTGGAAGCTAGAAGACTTATATAAGTTTAAGGCTTTTTATTGCTTACCAGTACGTTACCTAAAGGAAAGATGAAAAACAAGCACAGATGGTTAAACATGCATGCAACACTACCATACCGGCGTATGTGTCAGCCTTAGGCTTTGAAATACTGGCCAAGGCTTTTGGCGCTCCTATGGTGCCTTTTTTATGGAAGTCTCAAAGGTGAATCCCACCTCCGTAAACAGCACAATAGCAGACTCAGTGAGGGTTACGCTACTCAACACTAGGGGTTGTGATCACAACATGCACGCACTCACAGCACTTCTTAGTATGGACACCGTCAACATCTGTGCAGTAACTGAGACCTGTTTTAAGGCTCCTGAGAGCACACCAGCACAGACTACAACCCATACCACACATTTCGGACACAGAACATGGACTGACACAGACATGGATAGGGTGTATCCATATTCATCAGGGATACCTACACCTCCAGGTTAGTGGGGCAGCATGATACCTCTGAGATCATCCATGTGCAGCTAAAATCAGCCACAACTGCAGTGCAAACTGTAGCCTGCAACAGATCACCCTCCATGACCCTGGACCACCACTCCACCTACGTGGAGACAGTGGAAAACATGACAGTCCAACCGCACACCCTGGTATTGATCGATGTCAACTATCCTACCATTAACTGGGAAACTTACTCAAGTACTCACTTCCAGGCCCAGCACTTCCTGGAATTTATCACCTCATATGCCCTGTTCAGATGGTAAACTCTCTAACGAGGGGTGGAAACATACTAGAAGTGGTAATCACCTACATAGGTGACAGGTGCACCACAGTGGAGTTAAACCGGTCACTGATTAGATTTGACCATGGAACTGTTCACTGTTTCCACACCCAACCATCTCCCCCACCCAAAGAAACCACAGTGTATACCTTTCTGACAGCTAAATTCACTCAACTAGAAACAGGGGTGGGGGGTATCACGGCCCCCATGCTAAGGGAAAACACTGCTCAAGATACAGACAGATTTACAAATGCACTCTATAAGCACCTACAAAGATGTATTGCTCATGCCATCACTGGTAAACAAAGACTCACTCCTCCTAGTCAAGGACACCAGTCTGGTGGACCCCTGCAATAAACAGGCTATACAACAGAAGTAGGACAGTAGTCCAGAAAAACATCAAATCCCAAGAAGGGCAGACATCCGTGACCAGTATTAGTAAGAAACACAGGTCCCTCATGAAATCATCCAAGGCTAACATCAACAGGAAAATAGGCAAGGATTTGAAAGATAACCACAAAGCCTTCTTTGGCTATGTCAAGGATCTAAGTGGTAATGCACAGATTTGCACTGTGCCGGTGCAATATAGCGCAAAATATACTGACCCTACTGATATCGCCAACATCCTTGCAGATACATTCAGTGCAAACTTTACCCATTAAAGAGCCCACAACAATACCAGAAAAGTACAGAATCCCAGATATCAGAGACACACAGGTGGAAATGGCCCTCTCTAACAGCAATACACAGCATCAGTGGAGGCAGATGGTGTCCCAGACTGCATCTTGCAAACACTACAAGACAAACTGACCCCCCCCCACCTAATTATGCTTTTCAACCTCAGCCGCTCCACAGGCTACATGCCCATACAATGGCATGTGGCAATGGTTATTCCACTCCACCAAGGTGGAAACACAACTGACCATGGTAACCACCACCCCATAAGCCTGACTAGCCTGGTCTGCAAAGCTATGGAGTGCATCCTCAAGACACTCATTAACAAAGACATTGGTAACCTCCAAACACTTGACCCAACCCAGATCAGCTTGGTTGAGTGCAGTTCATGCCTACTGAACAGACAGTCACCAAGACATTATATGAGAGGAGAGGTGGTTCACACATACTACCTGGACCTCGCCAAAGCTTTGGACACCATTCCCCACTCAGGTATTATTGATAAACTCACCAGCCTGTACATACACCCATACATCACAGGATGGGTTACCAACAGGCTTACACACAGAAACCACATGGTATGACTAGCAGTCTCCAGGTTCAACTCTTAACCAGTCATGACTGGTGTCCCACAGGACTCAGTCCTGGGACCCCTACTGTTTGGCATATACTTCTCAGAGGTACAGGCAAACACAGCTGGACTACAGCAGACCATGTTTGGCAATGACTGCAAACTGGGAGCCATACTTGATAGTCCAGCTGATACAGACATCCTTCAAGGGGCCTCACAGAGACCAACACAGGGTGTCAATGTCATGGTCTCCAGCTAAGTGCCACAAACTGCATGGTCATTCCATTGTGGAATATTAAGCACCCGCATATTAACACATAAGTGGCTGCCACTTTAATACAGACAAGGTAATAGAGTATCTGGGGAATAAGGTAGATAGTGATCTCTCCTTTGACAATCATATCTCCCAAGTAGTTAGGTCATACTTCTATGTAGACCATCTGATTACTAAAGGGTTCGCATCTAGACAGACTGAAGTTATAGTGCCCCTTTACTCATCACTAATCAGTCCCATCATAGAGTATAATAACCCATTTGGGATGTACCTCAGAAGACACATCCAACAGCTGGAAGGTCCACGAATGCACCTTGCCAAGAGGATTACTGGCCTCAAACATATGTCCTATGCAGCCAGACTGAATAAACTCCTACTTTACTCAGTGGCATCTCGTTTACTCAGAGATGATCTCTGCTGTCCAACACAGCCATGTCGAACTCAGGCTTAATGGATATGCTCCACCTATGGGAATCCATGTCACAGTGAGCCACACGCTGTAGTGAGCTGAACCTTGCCACAACAATAACTGGAAGATGGTGGAGGGATGGATTCCTGTCACAGAAACTCCACATACTTTGGAACAACATTCCTAATTACATTATACAGAGCCCCTCATTAACACTCTTCAAGAGAAACCTTGAAGAGTGGATGGGGAACAGTAGATACACCCCAGGGATCTCGCCATTGGCTCTGCTCCACAGGGGGACAGATAATGAATCAATAGGGTGGCAAAAGCTGACATATTTTGGCTAGGCTTATGAAAGCCCTCAGGCAGTTAACCAAGTACCTACCTATGAACCTATGAACCTATACATACAGTATCAGCACATGCTGATAGCTTAATTTACTGTTCAGGTGTTGACTTACCTTGTGCCAATAGCAGTTGTGTGTGCAATAGTTGAGGGCTGCCTATGTTGGATGCACACAGTAGACTGCCTATACATGACACTTTACAGGTAGTCTTGTGTGCGTGCCATCCATTTTTAATGTGTGTGCAGGTAAAGAAAGGTGTCAGTCCATAGGTGCCTACACAGTCAGTGTGTGTGCTATACGTTCCCTTCTGGGCATGCCTCCATCTGCCTACTAGGGCTGGCTCAAGGTGTTCATGGTCTGAGTAACTCTGTGCCTGGTGGGCCCTTGGCAATGGTGGTGGGCTGTGAAAGCCTTCACCATTCTGTCCCTGCTGCAGCTGTTTCCACAGGATCATATTGTGTAGCATGGCACATACTATGAAGATGTGGGCACACATGCTTGGAGAGTACTACAAGGCTCCACCAGATATGTCCAAGCAACAGAACCGTGATTTAAGCATCCCAAATGCACACTCTATGATGATTCTGGTTTGTGCGTGTGCCTCATTATGGCATTTCTGCATGGGTGTGTCTGCATTTCTGATGGGAGTCATCATCAATGGTTCCAGTGCATGGCAAGCATCCCCAACCAGGTGGCCATATGGGATGTCCTCCCTGGCAAATATCCGATACAGCTGTGAGGCATGCCAGATGTAGGAGTCGTGATAGCTTCCTGGGCAGCCAGCACACACATCCATGATAATGCCCTGGGCATTGCACACGACCTGGCAGTTTATGGAGGGGTATCCCTTGCAGTTTATGTAGCACCTACCTTGCTCACCGGGTGATGTGTATGTGCGTGCAGTCTATTGCACCCAGTACCTCCAGGTATTCTGCCACACGGTGAAAGAGACACATATTGCTGGCCAACTCCTCCTGCATTTGGGCGAAGAATATGTGCTCATTGGCATGTGGTAACATGGCACCGAGGAACTGGTGAAGTACCCTGGATGCTGATGCCTGTGAGATCCCCATGATATCCCTAGTTGGCCTTTGAAAGGTACCTGTAGCTAGTGTTCTCAGGCTTACACATACCTTTGTATCCACTGGGATGGGTTCCCCTCTGTTTGTTCTGGCTCTGAGGCATGGCTAGCACAGCTCCACAAGTTGCTGAAGGGTGTCCCTGTCCACCTTGCAACACCCTACTATCTCCAGATCATATAGCCCCTGGTAGATTACCCTGGGTGTAAATACTCTTCTCCTCCTCTGGTGCCTGGGGTGGTTGTGTGCATCATCCTCCACACCACCTTCAGTCTCTAACACATGCTGGTGGATCAAAGCTATTGCAGCCCCTAACATGTACATACTAAAAGTTCCCCATCTGTATACACCAATGGAGCAGAGTGTGAGGTGCTTTCACACTTTATACTATTTTGCTGTGGATTCTGCTGATATCATTGGGTGTGTAGCAGCAATTCCAGCTGCAGGGTATCTTAATTTTGGGTTTTACAGTGAGTACTGCAAGTGTGGGGCCTTTAGTGTGGAGTTATGCTTGCTTGCCTTGATTAATCTGTTGCCCTTTAATTCACTTTTAAACCTGGATCCCCTCCCATTATCAGGCATGCTTCCACTTGCCGTCTTTCTTGTTTTGTACTTTCCCTACCCAGTCATGTGTTGCAAAATGTGTTTTGCAGCTGATATACTGCAAATCCACATTGTTCTGCTGTGACATTTTGCTGTTTTCTTTGCAGTACAGCCCCTACCCTTTCCTTTTCTGCAGGTAGCTGCTTGCAGCCTTGTTAGCTGTTGTCAATGGCCCACTGTAGGTTCCTGGGTGTTAGTCATCTGTACTCAAATTTCCCTGCTGCAGCATTTCCTTATTTCTTTCAGGCATCCTTCCTGTTTCAGCTCCAATGCGTGTCACGCAAACCCATTTACTGGGTTTAAGAGCATTTTCATCTCCATTCACTTGCATACTCGGTTACCTTGTGTACTCTCAGCTAAGCAAAGCTGTAGCCAGTTCCACACACCCCTATCCTACAGCTTTGCTTAGCTACGGGTAAACCAGAATAGCAATGCTCCAATGTGCTACAGCAAGGGTGACACACCCCTCTCTTGATGTCATCTTTATCTCAAGGGCATACCTCGGTGTTATAACGCTACGCTGTGAGGTGCATCCTTACACCAGTGGGGAATCTGTGATCACTATTACTCCTCTCATTTGCATGGCATTGCCTACTAATTCCTAACTACCACGCATAACACTGTCATAGCCCCTTAGCAACCCTTGTGCCATGGTATGGTGTAGCTTGCCTGCCATTCACTATTATGGGGAATTCATGATATGTGTTACATTGCAGTTTTATTCTATATTTTTCTATTTTCCTTACAATCCTGTCTGTGCGCCGCTGCCCTGTGCTTCCACGTTGCGATAGTGCGAATATAAATATTAAATGTTAATTTTATATTTTGTACATTTTTTTCTGCCAATGGCTATATATTTAGCCATTGGCATATATTAACAATATAATACATGTGCTTGGTCGGCTGTTATGGTTCTGACTTTATGTTTGCAAAAATGTAAACCGTTTTTTACGGTTTACATTTCTGCATGCTTACACTATGCCTGCACCACTTCCTGGATGGCTACATACCTTCATTTGTATGCTACACTGCTGCACATGGGTTAATTAGCATACAGGTCCCGGGAGCTGTGCAGGCGTAGCGTACGCAGATAGTGCAAATGGGAATAGCTCATACCTGGATAGTTCATCGGGCATATTTGGTATTGGAACGCCAATGCTACGCCTGCACCTGGCACCAGCCTCATGAATCCTGGGGCTTGTATATTGTTACTGGAGTAGGAAAATAGTAATGCCTTTAGGTAGCTTATGTTTAGCTATGAGTCTAAAAAGTCTTACAGATAGATTCAATAAAAAACATGGAACTATCAACAATTTTAAGTAAAAGCTATTAAGAGTTAAACTAGAGAGCACAGCAGCTATCTATCTTTTCAGAGTAAGTGATGGGGAAACATGCTGATAGGGTCATGCTATTCTTGTAGTCCTAGTGATGTCCAGGGCTCAATACAACAGCCAGGTCAAGCTTGCAGGTGGGACTGGAATCTTTATCCACTTTGGGTAAAGTGAGCACCACTCCCAGACCATGTCAATTACAGGCAAGTTCTTCTACAAATGGAATGTCAGTATGGTTTTAGAACCCCTACCAATTTCACTCATCAATAACTTTGTGAGCAGCTGTGGCAGTTCTCTGAGCCACTCATCAACTATAGAACTTGCTTCTGTGTCCAGTAGGGTACTTGGTGTATTTAACTGGGGTTAATCTGCTTGAAAAACTCAGAATAATAAGCCTGAAATGATTTAAGGGCTCACTCGGGATACTTTACTGCCATTGCTACATAGCAATATTTCACAATCCAGCTAGGATTGCAGAAAAAAACAACTAGTATTAGTAAAACATATGGTAGAAATAGATGCAGATAGGTAGATGGATAGGTGGATGGACAGATAGAGAGATAGATAGATAGATAGATAGATAGATAGATAGATAGATAGATAGATAGATAGATAGATAGATAGATAGATAGATGGAGATGATGTAGGAAAAAACATCTCAAAATTTAGTTTTGATGTATATGTTAACGGGTCTTTGTCACATAATTGACCCATACTTCGCCAAAACCCTTTTTGCAGAGATGAAATGAGCACATAATCAATAAAGCAAATGTTCAAATTAGCAAAAAAATACCAGAGGGAAAGGAAACACTTGGCCACCTTATGAGCAAAACGCACACCGCAGTATGTCAAACTCATCCAGTTTGGGGGCTGCCCCCCCCACAGGACCCCTAACTACATATACTGACTCTGACATTGTACTACAGTGGGGAAAAGGGCAGTTTCCTAACATTGGCCAACTGCTTTCATTCCCTGAGGAATTGTTCACTGATGTGAATGTTTCCTTTATTGAACATTCACTCTTTTTGTCTCTACAAAAAGAGTTTCGGAAAAGTGTGGTTAAATTATATAAAGCACACCCATGTTAACATTTCATTAGTGACAATTGCGGCAGTCCACTTGAAAAATTATGTTCCATTTCACCAGTGCTTCAAATATAGAACAGTGTCTATTATAATAAAATGAAAAGCAATAGAACTCTACAAGTAACCAGGAACCCTTGTGTTTTGAGTAAGGTTTGAGTGCCCATTTGCCCTTTCCTCCTTATGCATCCCAGATTGCTTCTCATTGATTACTTATGAGTGCATTTAAATACTTGAATAGATCACTCACATCTCCCCAGAGTATGCTTATTTCCAGGGAGAATAGTACCACATATTCCAATCTATACTCATACTGAGTGTTTTCAAAGCTGCCAATTACTTTTCCATTGCCCTCATCTAAAATTGCTTCTTCTCAGATATAATAACATACCTGCAGCCTCCAGGGAATAAAACAAGAGCGCCTTTAAATTGTCTGCTCATCGCTGTTATCAGCCTGACTGATTATATACATATGTCTGTATACTTATATAATTTTTAACTACCATTTTTCCTTCCATTTTGCAAGTAATAGCACTCTAATAAAAGAAAAGTTAAAAAAAAAAAATACAGTAACAACCAATATTCCAACAATTTTCAGAAAAGTGCATTCATTTTCATCAGTGCTTAATTCAGATTAAGTGACTAGCATCTCATTTTATTTTTTCTCAATACATAATATAATATTACATAGGAGTAGCAAAAATTAATTCTTCAATATAAATGGTTTATTTAGATGTCCAGTTTGTACTGTGTCAATTCAGTGACCTAAAGTCATGCATATTAGTGAAGCATTTTAAGTAATCAAAAGATGCATTTCTATAGTTAGTTGAACATAAAACTTACTACAACTCTAGAGGTCACAGTCAAGGTCAGAGATGAATATGTATCACTGGAGAGAGGCAATAGATAGGTACCTGATGAAATACAAATGGAAGACAACTGGGATAGATTCAATGGTCATAATAATTTTTCTACAAAAATAAATTGGTATCCCTTTAATGCTATATGTTTTCAATTGCTTTTAAGGTTACACAATTCCTTATAGCGCATGCATTGCAGTGATTTTGTTCTAAAAGACAGGTTTATTAAGTGTTTTCCTGTCATTAGAAAGGTGTTACCAAATATCTATTTTCAATGGAGGCCCTAGGAGAAAAGCACCATTTACTTACATTGTATTATAGTAAGTTCTAGTCAAACACAGCGTTGTTACATTTCTATTTACATTTATACAGGTAGTTCTAAGAGCTGTTAAGGGCTAGTCTTTCTCTAGACCTTAGCAGAAACCTGTTCCGACACTGCATAACAACAATGAGAAGCTGAAACAGTTTCATAAGCTTTTCAGTGCTTCATTTCGGAACTAACAGCTTTTGAAGCCATTCACTCCACAGAGTCACATTGCATCTTCCCATTGTCTGTGTGGTATCAGTGTTTCACTTTGCACTCCTATACTTTTTTCTATAACTGACAGTACATAGAGCAGACAAAACTCCAGACACTACAAAGAATTCTGACCAGGTTTGTCCAATCATAACCCAGATGCTATTTATTCTTGCTATACATCTGCTTCTCCTTTTATAATGATTATTTTGCATATATATATATACACACACATGTGCATGAGTGTTTGTGTGTATGTGTAATGTGTGTATTTGTGTGTATGAATGGTGCAGGAGAAGAATGTTACATTGCACTGATTAAGATTTTACTTAGCATGTAGTCAACTAACATAGAAACAAAAGAGAACTCTTTGAGGCACTATATTAGAAAACATCAAAGCTTTTCCCAGGTCTTGTTTCTCTTTAGGAACTTTTTTTGACCTGAAGTCTTGTCTGAGATATCATTTTAAGCACTAGTTCCTTGGGGCTCTCAGCTAGCCATCTATCTGGCTATCAGCTTCCACTGATTGTTTAGCAATTTTAAGAAAGATGGATTGTTCACATTGAATGAAGAAACTATGCTGTATGCATAAGGATCGGATGAAACACATAGTAGTTCTGATAACGAGTATCTGCAAAGAATATTTTCTATTATTTATTTTTATTATTTATTTGTCTTTGTTTACCAGGAAAGACTGATTGGGTAATATCCATTTTCAGTGGAGGCCCCGGAGAAAAGCTCCATTTGCTTACATTTCTATTTACACATATACAAACAGTAGCCACATTTCTGTTTACACTTATACACAAACAGTAGTCACATTTCTATTTACACTTATACACAAACAGTAGTCACACTTCTGTTTAGATTTATACACAAACAGTAGTCACATTTCTATTCACACTTATACACAAACAGTAGTCACATTTCTATTCACACTTATACACAAACAGTAGTCACATTTCTGTTTCGATTTATACACAAACAGTAGTCACATTTCTATTCACACATACACAAACAGTAGTCACATTTCTGTTTCAATTTATGCACAAACAGTAGTCACATTTCTATTTACACATACACAAACAGTAGTCACATTTCTGTTTAGATTTATACACAAACAGTAGTCACATTTCTATTTACACATACACAAACAGTAGTCACATTTCTATTTCTATTTATACACAAACAGTAGTCACATATTTATTCACACATACACAAACAGTAGTCACATTTCTGTTTAGGTTTATACACAAACAGTAGCCACATTTCTAGTTACACATACACAAACAGTAGCACATTTCTGTTTAGATTTATACACAAACAGTAGTCACATTTCTATTTACACATACACAAACAGTAGTCACATTTCTATTTCTATTTATACACAAACAGTAGTCACATATTTATTCACACATACACAAACAGTAGCCACATTTCTAGTTACACATACACAAACAGTAGCACATTTCTGTTTAGATTTATACACAAACAGTAGTTATATTTATACATATACATTCTAAGATTTTACAGAGGTGGAAGTTACTAAAGAGAAAGCACACGTGTAACTTTTTGGTGGATTGTACAGGCAGTAGTTATGTATAAAAATTGTTTTTTCATTTCAGTAAGAGGTTGAGAATATACTGTTTAATGAGATTATTTGAAGAATATTGTACAGTAAAAAAGTTTTAACCCTTTGATGAGCATTATGCAGTCTGAATTATATATTTTTGCTGGGATGCCAATTTTTGTGCCATACAACTGTAGGAGTACAACGTTGGGGGAGGCTAGTTTCTGTTTGCATGAGGGTAAACAACAGTCATATAAAATGGCTTACAGTGTATTATTCAGAGTTGCCACAGGGTGAATACTGGGTAATTACAGAGAGTTTTGTTTTACTCTACTCCTTTTGTACTTACCTAAATACATTTACACAAAACTGTACAGTAGCAGGAAATTTCAAGGAAACTTGCAGTCACATCTCTTTATCTATACTTCCACTATGATTATTTCAACTTTCAGTAGGAAGAAAAAGAAGCCATTGGGCAGTTAGGAGTTCATTCCCTGGCCAAACTGGCCTTAAACCTTGTGCTCCATGCTGACATACTGGTCAGTTTTACATACTGCTGGTGGGCATTGTTTATTATCGCACTCCTTTGCTTTCACAAAATTCCTGCATAATTTTCTGGTAGTATTAGGAAGTCCTATAAGGTCTCAGCTTTCTGCATGCTAGTGCATCTGTGCTAGAACATGCGATAGAAGTGTTCACACTTTGCAATATTGTTTCTGGAGGGAATGCAAAGGTACATGACATACAGACATCATTTTCTAGCTAAAGGTTTGTTTAATGAGCATATGCACCTAAATGAAATTATTGGTCACGTGCTGCAATATTAGCCATTTTTTTTCTAATTAACGTACCCAGGAGGAGTGCAAACATGAAAGAAACCTAGGTTGATTTTATGAGTTTGTCTTATCTCCTTTACCTAGTCAAATTGTGAGTTTTTTTTTTTTTTAAATGAGCTGGGCATGCTTTTGAGGATTCTGTCCATCTGCAAAGCAAGTGCCAAATCATGTCAGTTGTATTACTATTAGAAACAAAGTGTTTGCACATTGGGACATCTACCCTAAATCAGTAATGGCAAAATGTATTTTAATTAATTCTCTTTGCAAAGGGGGCAGAATAGTTTACTTTACCCTAGGGGAATTCTAAAGGAGCATACCCCCTTAAAAACAAAATGAACAGAAAACACTCAGGTGGATGTTTTGTTGCAAAACAAAACCTTAAGTTAGGCTCCCTGTTTCAGAAGAGAAAAGGGGAGAGGTATTCTAAAATATTGTTCTTTTTTTTTTTTGTACTGATTTCAGTCATGAAGGCTTACAGCCGAAACTGGTATGCTTTATATTCATTCCAGTTTTTGGCTGTTGTAATTATAACATCATTATATGTGATACTAAAACCTTTTTGCTGGAGAGGTGACTGACAGTACTGTCTTTTTTGTTTTTGTTTGTATCATTCAGTTTTTTTGGCCTGTGCACCATTCCATACATGTGTGGGATTGTGAAGCATCTGGACTTTTTTATTTTGCAGCAATTTAATAATTATAAAATAATTATTTATAATTTTGCTCAGTGGTTGAAGACAAATTCATTGTGACTGTTGATGTGTTTCATGAACTATTTAAGTGAATTATCCAGGATGGTAGCTATATTAAAATGTTTCCCTTTAACTAATGTGTTTCAGTGTGGATGGGATTTACATAAAGTAAGCACAGTGCTTGCAAATTTGGAGAGTGCAAGAATAAAAGCAGAGCACAGCAACAGTGAAAACCTGTAGAAATTATACTTATTGAAGACATCCAGGCACAAATCAGCAGCAGACTCATTTGAGCAGCCTCTTCACTACTGCTTCACAATTTAAAAAAAAATATATATATATATATATATATATATATATATATATATATATATATATATATATATTTAAAAGGTAATATGCATCGTGACCATATCCCAAGACAAGTGCATATTAAAAAATCTATGCACAGAGAACTACCTCTCCTACAGTATGCAGCATAGACAACAAACTGTGTGTGTGTGTGTGTGTGTGTGTGTGTGTGTGTGTGTGTGTGTGTGTGTGTGTGTGTGTGTGTGCACGTGCGTGTGCGAGTGCGTGTGTGTGTATGTGTGTGTGTGTGTGTGTGTATAAATATATCTATACCTGATTCATGAATGCTGCACATTGTGCTATTACCATGTGCACATTGCAGATAATAAGCTATTTTGTATTCATTGAACTGCTCTACACTATGTGTAGAGTTGTAAAACAAATGTGAACAACAGAGAATGCTAATGAAAGCCTTATCAGTTGAATTATATGTTAATTAACCGATACAAGATGGCAGAGCCATTCAGGCAGCTACAGAGTAATCATGTGTGCTTGGTCCCGCTCTTAGCCATGAACTTCAAAATCTATTGGAATATAGGCACCATTACGCTTAGAAAACAGATCAAGGTTACGGGCTGCTGCTGCTTTCTTGCATGTGTATGTGCAACAGGTACAAATCTAAGCTGTCATTGCTGATGATGATGATGATGACAGACCTTTGACAAGGAGATGAAGAATGTTCAGATCATGTTTAATGTATCATAGACGGCATGGTATTGAAATATTAGAGTGATACAGGGTTGATAAGGAAACACTGCAGGAACTCGGCAACCTCTGCTGCCCCCACCTCAGACCCAGGAGATATCAAGGAGAACCTATGCCAGTGGAAATTAAGGTATATGTGTAACATTAAGGATATTAGCTACTGGTACATTCCAGAGATCCACAGTGGATATACTAGGGGTGTCACAGGCCTCAGCCTCCAGAATATTGCACAAATGTCTTAATGCTATGCTAGAACATGCAAGGGAGTACATCTATTTTCCCTGCACTCCAAAAGAGAGAGCAAGAACAATGCAGGAATTTTATGCTGTAGCACACTTCCTTGAAGTTTTGGGGGCAATAGACTGCACTCACATAGAAATAAAAGCCCCACCTGGTGAACTGGGAAGGATATACGTCTACAGGAAGTGGTTCCACTCAGTCAAATGCTAGGTTGTCTGTAATGCCAGAGGGATCATTCTCAGTGTGTGTGCTGGCAACCCAGGCAGTTACCATGACTCACACTTATAGCATACCTCTCAGCTTTGAACAAGGTTTGCTTGGAGTGATGTTTCATAAGACCATCTACTGGGTGATGCAAGTTATGCACTGTGTCTCATGACACCCATCAGAAATGCCCACGCACCCACTAAAGAAGGATACAATGACACCCATACTCAAACTTCAGACATCATAGAGCGTGGGTTTGGCATGCTGAATTCATGGTTCTGCTATCTAGACACATCAGGGGGTGCCTTGCAGTATGACCCATGTACCTGTGCAGAAATTCTCACAGTCTGTGCCATGTTGAAGAACATCATCTTGAGGAAACGACTGCAATAGGGACATCAAGGGCCAGGACCACACATTCCTGGACCACAGGAAGAGCCAGCATCTTATGCACATGCAGACAAGGATTCTGAGGGAGACCCTCCAGCTGCAGGAGGATCCAGCAGATGTAGGCATGCAGAATATGCTGTTGCCCTGACTGAGAGGCAAAGAATAACACACACACACTCACCAGCTAAGGAATAAACATACAAATAGTAAAACTGATGTCAGTAGACATATACAAACTTTACTTCCTCATGTAATGGCTGTGCACTAATAGCATTAGGCAGAGACAGCCCCAATGGACATAGCTCACACCTGCAGTAATGTCAAGGCAAACGTGGAACCTGTAGTATATGAATAAATGTGTAAGGAAATAAAAATATCTGTATATTGTTAGTCATAAATGTAGTCAAGTAGAACCTGTGTGAGGTGGCCACCAATGGCATTACCATCTTATATGAATGATATCTGCAACAAGCAGCTATGCATTGTACACGATAACTGTCATAAAGCTGGTCACTTAACCTCTGTAGACAAACCAATCAACAGGTCAATTATATCAACAGTGTCACAAGTAGAGCAATAAGCAGGCAATATCAGTGATTTGAATGCATCACTTAAAATACTAACTGAAAAAATTCTTTCCAAAAGAAGCATGTACAAAAACATATTGAATGTTCATGTGTGATACATATGCAGAAAATCAACATTGTGAGAAAGGCTCACTTAGCTATCTGATCTGTGCATCAGACATATATGCAACCCTCAGTTAAAATAAAATGAACAAAGGTCATGGCCCAATCATCATGATTTGAACAGGGTGGGGGAGAGGCAGGAAGCCAAGCCTGACAACAAAGTGGTCAGTGTGTGTGAGTAAGAAACACAGAGCATTTGTTAAACTAGAAAACATCTCAGGGCAACTAACACGAGAAGTATCACAATCAGCAATGAGATTTGCTTAACTTGCATATGTGTAAGTTGGTATAGGCAGTTTTTGTGAAATGTGTGTGTGTGTGTGTGTGTGTGTGTGTGTGTGTGTGTGTGTGTGTGTGTGTGTCTGTGTGTGAACACAATTAAGCTCTATGCTAGCACTATGTCATGGCATGTTGAACAGGTGTGAACCGTGCATGGTATAGATGTCAGTTCAGGATTGTCACTCCTGAGCACGCAAACTTTCTCTGCCAGGAGTTGCACTGCCACTTCTATGTCCCTGGCTTGAGTGGAGCACTACCTGAACATGAGTGACGTCTGCTGGATGAGGTCTCTTCATAACTGCATCCAGGCCCATGACCCCTTAGCTTACCAGCAGGGTGTGGATACCTCAATCACTGACAGAGCAGTGCAAGTAGTGCTACTAATGGGAGCAGGATCTGTCATGACCACTTTGGCTAACAACATAGGATGTTGCAGCTGTACAGACATGTAGATGCTGACCCTTTCCCAGCAGATGTTACATCACAGATACTGCCTGATCTAGTGTGTCAATCATCCTATTCAAGGAGAAACCCACACAGTTTAGGCAGTCACATATGTTTGAATGTGCCATATTTAGGACTTGTGCTACCTCTTCATAGGCCCCAGTGGAACATGCCTGTGTTTCCATGATAGCTCTATACTTACATCTGGTGGCACATAATGACACATCAGCATCAGGAAGAGGGTGTACAGTATATCTTCTCTGAGCACCTCTAATAACCTTCCTGTCTGGTAATATACCTTAACAATGGCTACAGGCACACTCAACCAACTCTGCTACCTGATCAACTGCGTGCCAAACTGACTGTGTTCAAGATAAGGCCAAGGCATGTGTGAGCCACAACCTCAGTTTCAGAATAAACCTCTGCACATCCCCTGACTGTGCCTCTATATCACTGCCATCATCATCACAGCCTATTCTGATGTCAGGTGATATGAGTTCTACTCCAACACCACCAAAACTCGAACAATGAAGAAAACAACAGGTATGAGTTCTACACTGCCACTGTTTGAATCACCTGTGAAAATAAGCAACAAACACAAGAATGAATGAAATGGTGACTAAATATTATCCAAACTGTGTTCTAAACACTCATGTTAAATAATATCAGATGCTAAAGGAATACAATAATTACTCTATCCTCTGAGTTACATCTAAATAATGGGTATTACGAATCAAAGAAAGTTTGTGCGTATCATGTGTAGTTGGTCTTTCATATGCTAATTCTGATGTCCCTGGAAAAAGAGGAAGGCAGTGGAAAGAAGGCCAATATGAATCACAATGCAAATGATACAAGGACAAGAGACTAATGCTGTATCCACCTTCCCCTTAAGAAATGTCTCAGAATCAATCAGACTGACCATTTTCCCAACTAACTCTTTGTTGGACTGTCTGTCTTCTATGCCACATATGTCAGTGTCTCCATATATATTATAATTATACAAGTATTAACTCATAAAGATGCCTAGAATGGCAGTAAATGCCTTATATATAGCATACCTGGAAGTTGCTCTTGGGACACGCTTGTCCTGTCATTCACAAAAGCACCAGCATCAAGGTGTCTGTGTCAGCTCACTGCTGAGCTGACAGGGATCTTTGACAGTATATAGGAAATGCTGAGTTTCACAGAATGGTGCTTCGGTAGCAGGACACCCCCTCCCATAGCCATCTATACACATGCTACTGTAGCTGCCCTCTTGCAAGTTGTTGTAATCATATCAGTTGCATGGTGCTGCACCAGATTATAGTTTCTGACATGGCTGCACACTGCATTTATGCTAGAGATCACAAGCTGCCATATGCATTTCCTGGCAAACATATCACTTCTGTCTTCTGTCAGGATCCATGGCAGCATAAGGTTTCAATGATGACATTATTCTCTGCAACACTGCATGGTGGCTTGTGTTAAACAGATGGTCTGGGAGCCATAATCATTTATTTTACATTTGTTGACTGGGAATGTCTGAGCCGAAGCCCTTTTTCAGCAGATGCCTGGGGAGAAACGCTCCAAATTAAAACAGACAAAATTAAGCTAAGATAATATGAAGAATATAACATTTCATGGTCATTTAAGATTGCACGCAGTAGTCTAAAATAATGTCAAAAGGAAAACAAGCTGCAGTACTGAAATAGAAATGTTATATAATATAAATACAGAACCCAATGTCTTAGGTGGTAATTACAGAGAAAGGAAGGAAAAGAAAAAGGTAGAGATGACTTAGAAGGGAAGAAGGATACAACAGGTCAAAGGTAGTATAGGTTGGTTGTAAGAGGAGACAGTGGAGAATAAAGAGAAAGAGCGGTAAGATAGTTAGACGAATATATTCAGGGAGGGTAAGAACAGTGGCAGATCCATTGCCCTATAAACTACTCTTTTGTGTAAATTGTTTGGGATGTGTGAAAGTTCTGATTTTGAGATGGGGTTTATTCCATGCTATGGAGGGGTAGTAGCTATATATGTTGCACCCTGATTTGGACTTGTGTTTGTAAATATTTAATAGATCTTGAGATGAGCTGCGGAGGTTTTTTGTAGGGCAATAGTGGGAGATGTGAGAATGTAAAGCTGGACAATAGGCTGGCTGATAGATCTGATATTGTTAACTGTTTTAGGGACAAAGAGTAGTAGTTTTATTTTTTTAGGGTTGAGGATGAGTTGATTGTTGGGAGAGCCATGTCTCCACTGAATTAAAGGAAGACTAGGTAACAGATAAGAGTTCATTGGGTGAATTGGCTATAGTTATGACTGTAGAGTCATCAGCATATTGGACTGTAGAAGAATGTGGACAGGAGGAATGGAGTAAGTTAGCAAAGATATGGAAAAGTGGTGATTTGAGAATGGATCCTTGAGGGACACCCATTTTTATTGGAAGTGGAGTGGATAGAGCAGAGTGCCATCTCACTGACTGAAGTCTGTCTGTGAGACAGCTGGAGAACCATGCAACTATGTCTGGGGAGAAATTGAGGTTGCACAGTTTGGTAGCAGAGAGTGAGAAACAGTGTCAAAGGCCTTTGAGAGATCAAGGAATAGACAGGAAATAAGTTTACAATCATCTTTGGCTAAAGAAATAGTGTTGAGTAAGGAAAGAAGAGCAGTGGTGGTGCTATGTTTAGGCCAGGAACCATGCTGTGTAGGAGTGAGTAGATTTTCGTGTAAGAGATGTTGCATATCTTGTGTATGTATGCATTTCTCTAAGGCTTTAGAGAGAGGGGAGAGCATAGCAATAGGTCTGAAATTAGAGATTTCTGAGGAGTCACTTCCTTTATGTATTGGTAGGATGTAGAATTGTTTTCAGATAGATGGGACTTTAGATTCAGGGATAGAACAATTGATATGATAGATATGAGTACTAAAGGGTTCGCATCTAGAAATAAAGAGGTTATAGTGCCCCTCTACTTGTTACTCATTAGACTCATTATAGAGTACAATGCCCCATTTGGGATATACCTCACAAGACACTTCCAACAGCTGGAAAGACCTCAAAAGTATCTCACCAAGAGGATTACTGGCCACAAACATATGTCCTATGTAGCCCGACTGAAAAAACTCTGGCTGTACTCAGTGACATATCGCTTACTCAGAGGTGATGTCTGCCTGACTTACAAAGCTAAATACAACTCAGAATTGATGGACATGCTCCACCTAAAGAAATGCAAGTCACTACAAGTCACGTGCTCTAGTAAGCTAAACCTTGCCACAACAATAAATAGAACATGCTGGAAGGATATATTCTTGTCACAGAGACTCCCCATGCTTTGGAACAAAATTCCAAATTACATCAGTCAGAGCCCCTCACTAACACTCTTCAAGAGAAACCTTGACGAGTGGATTGGTAACAGAAAATACACCGCTGGGATCACTTCATTGGCTCTGCTTGACGGAGGATCAGTTAATTAATCAATGGGGCGGAGAAAGCCAACACACTCTGGCTAGGCTTATAAATGCCCTCGGGCAGATAGCCTAGTACCTACCTATGAACCTATGAACCAATATCAGCAGAGAAAGAGGGTGAGCTGCTATCTGGAGAAAGTTTGATGGGATGCTGTCAGCAGATACAGAGCATGGCTTTAGCCTAGAGTGCAGGGTTTTGATATAGGTAGTGGAAACATGTTTGAGGGAGAAAGTGTTTAGAGAGTTAGCAGTTGAAGAAGGTTCAGGGCAGTTGGGGGCATTGGTGTTAGAGAGATTAGGGTTAAAAAGTTTGGATATTGCTTCAGTAAAGTAGGTGTTGAAGGTGTTGTCAGTTTCATTAGGTGATTTGTCAAGGCATGGGTTGGGTGAGGCAGTGTTACCAGGATGTAGTATTTGCTTTATTGCATTCCAGAATTTTTAGGATCAGATTTTAGCTTTGTTGGAGGATTGTTGTAGAATTCTTTTTTGTTTTTATTGATGAGTTTATTTGCCTGATTTCTTTGTTCTTTATTTCTTTGTAGGTCAGCAGGGTCTTTAGATTGTAACCATGTTTTCCAGGCCCTATCTCTGGCTGTCATGAGGGTGCATGGAATTTAGATAGCCGGGGGATATATTAGCTTTTATCCTTATTTTTTGGAGTGGAACTATTGAGTTTGAGATATCAAGGAAAGTTGTGCTGAAGGCTTGGACAGCTTCATCTAGTGGGAGCTGGGTAAGGAAGTTCCAGTTAACTCTAGAAATTAGGGTCTTAAATATATCTGGGTTAAAGTTGAAGAGATTATGGCAGGTGATAAACCTGTGTAGTTTAGAGAGATGGTTAGTATATCTGAACACTTTTATGGGTGAGTGGTCACTCAGAGAATCAGGAAGTGTTTCAGGATTGTGATATTTAGAGGGATTTGAAACATGCATCCAATCTATAATAGTGCTGGGGGAAGGATAGTTATTTGAATGAACTGGTTTAGAGGTTAGCTGAGTAAATCCATTTAGATTTATATGCTGTGGGAACAGAGGTTATTGAGGGATAGCAAATTAATATTTATGTTCCCAAGGTGGATGGTTTCATTAGGGATGTTCTGAGAGAAATAGGAGAGAATACTTTCAAGAAGGGGAATATTATCACCTGGTGGAATGTAGATGTCTGCTATGGTAATGGTAGTATAGTTATTGAGTTTAAGGTTAACTGCCAGTATTTCAGTGGGAGAAAAGGATGGGACTGATTGCACAGGATGGGAATAGAGAGGTAGGTAGAGAAGACAATAGCAACTCCACTACCCTTTTTATTTTTAAGGTTGAGACAAATTATGTTATACCCTGGGATAGGATATCTTTGTCAAGGTTATGGGGTTTAAGCCAGGTTTCTGTAACTGAAATAACACCTGGGGTGTGATTAGATATCCATGCATGAAATTGGCTAACTTTGTTAAGAATGCTTCGGTTATTGATAGAATAAAAAAAGATGTGTTTGTTTGCTGAGGAAGAGTGGCCTGAGTTTGGAGAGGAATTTAATAGGGGGCTAGTGTTAGGGATGGGTCCAGGATTGGGATTATATCACCTGATATGAGTATTCTAGTAGGGTAGTATTTTGTGTTTACTGTTAATGGATAGTATCTAGTATACCTTGTCTTGTTTTTTGCTGATATTGAGTGGGAGGGAGGTTTTTTTATTTTGGGGATGTGGGTGTTGATGGGAAAGATAGTAGAAAAGATAGCTATTGGTCACTGTGAGTAGGAGAAATCATTAGTATGTGAGTAGGTAAGATCTTTATGAAAAGGAGATAAAGGTGTGGAAGGTGATGTAACAGTACATAGAAGGAATAGTAGAAGCAGCAGTAGGGTAGAGAGCAATGAGATATGCATAGTGAAATGGGAAGAGTAAAATATGGGTGGGGTGGGAGGTGAAGGAAGGAGAATCTTAGCAAGGTAGTGATTTAGGAGTAAAGAGTTAAACTGAGATGGTTTATTAATAGATTGGAAGGAGAGGTATAGTAAGTTCAGATATAGGGAAGGTAAATTAGGGAGAAAGTAGTGGGGGTATGCTGGGTGGCTGAAAGGGAGGGGTTAGAGAGAGGTGGAGAACAGGTGGGTTGGGTTTGAGTGTGGGAGGAAATAGGAGGTTAAGTACAAAGTAAATGACATGGGAGTGGGTGGGAAAGGGGGTTGGGGAGGACTGAAGTGAGCTTAAGCAGAGTGAAGGTGAATGGAGCGGGGCTAAGCCAGAAACAGAGGATATACCCAAAGATAAACAATTTGTAAATATGATTTTTAAAAAAGGGAAAAAATGGTGTTTGCCAAATTTAAGAAGGTAGATGACAGTGCTTAGCTTGCTAGCCTTATTTTTTATTTTCTATTTTACAAGGGGGTACTATTAATTCACTGGGGAGGTTAGCAACAGAGATAAGGTAAACCAGGCAGGTTTTGAATTTATTAGTGGGAGAACTATAGAATCAGGAATAGGGTGGTACATATAAGTGGGTCGGGATATAGACAGGGTTGGGCGTTAGTGATATCGTTCTCACTGCAGCTACTTTGCCTAACAAGCATTTGCGAGAACAGGCCTCAGCTGACAGGTATGCAGTCACAGATGAAAATATAGTGAGCAGTACTCTTTTCTGGGTGTCTAATGTGATTCTATGCACCACTTACACCACAATTATATAGATATAATTAGACACCAGTACAAGATGTCTATACACAACACATGTACACGGGTACCATTATTTAACAAGGTGCAACTATGCAAATAGCACATAAAAATATACTAAACAACTTGGTGCAGACAAGCACATGCTAGCATGCCATAGTAACCCCCAGTAATACAGCATAAATCATATTAGATGTATGTGGAACACAAATCAACACATATAAGCATACACAGTTTTAAAACACTTACTGGAGAGACACTGAGCTCTTCATGGGGCCAGTAGCAGGGTGGTTGTAGTTTTAAAAATGGTGCCTGCTACAGGTAATACTTACTAACTTTGGGACTGGTTAAGGTAATAAACAGGGAAGGGGGGTAACAGGAGTGGAGGCTGGCAGTTCTTTTTTAATACTGCTATGGAGCCAAGATCTAAACAAAGGCAAGTTTGTATGTAAGAAAAACAATCAGAATTGACCAAGAAGTGCTGTGAATCTATAAATCATTTCTTAACCATTTATCAGGTGGAAAACAGCATAACCTTGTGTCTGTAGGCTACTGTGCTCTCAATTAAATTAACAAACACAAACAGTATTTGATCAGTTACGGATACTATTTGTTAACAGAAGGAAATAAAAGAGAAATGTAAGGCGAGGGTAAGTGTAAGTGTGTTTGTGGGTGGGGAGGTTGCTTACAAGTCAAGGCAGAGTGCTCTCCAGGGGATGTTAGCTCAAACAGGCAGACACATACACAAAGTTAACTTTAGCTGTTTAGGTTTGCAGACAGTTCAGACCTGGAGTGCACTTTTCATATAGCAATGTAGCCACAGGTTGAGTTAAAAATAAAGGTGTTATTGCAGCTGATTACTTAGAGTGGTGTTAGGTCTAGAAAAGAAGAAAGATGCATGACATGAAATAGAAAAAAGATAAAACACATTTGCTACACAGAGAGAAATTATTCTCCTAAACCGATATCTGTACACCCATTGTCAGCACACAAAAAAATGAACACAGAATGCTCATTTAGGAATGCACACAAGCTAAGGGAGCCACTTCCACAAAAAATAAGCTGTAGTACATTAGCATTGCATGCATTTAGTTAACATTTCTGTAATGAGGACAACAGTTGTATAACTGACTATTGGATTGCAGTATTATCAATAAACAGGCAAAAATTCAAAGTAGAAAAGCCAAGAAAATTTTGTTGGACTTTCCCTGCTGTGGTTGTCACCATGGGACACCTGAGAAATACAACACCTCTGTTAGCTACACATTCACAACCTGTTGAAGTTAATAATAAACACGATACACTTGCCTGCAGTAACTGGTGAAATTTCAAGAGCAAATGGTAACAATACTGTGATGTAATCATACCATTCATTAGCAAACTTTGACAGCAGTGCAAGAACAGATATATCTGCACTATGCCAACAGTGAATGAAAAAAATGCATACAGATAAAACAATTGCATTACATTGTGAAAAGCATTCCAAATATGAACATATAAGCAATTTATGAAAAGGATAAACATACTTTATGAAAAAATGCAGTAATCTGTAGAAATATCTCCTACACTTAAATACCAGCAAGTCTGTATCACATGAGTTTCTAACTTTCATAGCTACACCATTACCTTTATTTTGTGTAGATTCAGCCCTCTGAGCACTGCAAAGATGCGTATGAGGTGTCAAATAATTAGCATTCCTGAATATCAAAATTCTCACTTAGTGTAAGGGAGGTAAACATTGAGTAGGTAGTTACACAATTGCATGCACAAACCCTAGGACTGCAGGGAGGAGCAGTGACAACTGTTAGCTGCTAATCATTTGCAAACCAAATTTAAACCTACTTTAGCAGTAAACAAACTACATGCCAAACTCCTACAAATAGCCGACAAAGCCATTTCCTACCCAGTCTCTATAATCATTAACAGATCAATCTCAGAATAAAAGGTGCCACTTTGCTGGAAAATCTCCTACATATACTAATACACAAAGGGGCAACTCCATTGACCTAACAAACTACCGCCCTATAGCTATACTTTCACCACTGGCTAAAATATTGGAAAAATGTATCCACAACCAGGTCCTAACACATCTTCTCTCCAATAATCTTCTTGAAAAACTCAATACAGATTCTGCCCCAACCATAGTACACTCGTCCATTTTAGCAACCTAGTAAATATGCAATGCAACAATGGCCAACTAATGTCTGCAGTTTTCCTTGACTTATCAAAGGCATTTGATACAGTCTCCCATACAAATCTAATAACATCACTCTCAGAATTAAAACTAACTACCCCCACTTTATTATGGTTTCAAGACTATCTCTCCCAATGCCAACAAGCTGGTCAGTTGAAAAACTCCCCTTTCCTCCCTACTTCCTGTAAAACTAGGAGTACCCCAAAGATCAGTCCTATGACCCTTACTTTTCACTATATTTACAAATAATCATCACAAAGCTGCCCCTCAGGTAACAACGTATAGATGGTACGAGTGTAACACAGAACAAAAACCACAAAACTCACTCGTTGAGACCCAAATGAGGGTATGAGAAGCAGCAGATGAGAGTTCCAAATATTAAGATGTTAGATATTGCAAAACAGTTTGCCTGAACAAAAAAAAAAAAAAACGGAACACTGTTGTTGAACCAAAGTATTTAATAATAACGCTTCCCAAGGACATACGTTTTCGAGCTCCTTCCTCAGAACATCCTCTGTTCTGAGGAAGGAGCTCGAAAACGTATGTCCTTGGGAAGTGTTATTATTAAATACTTTGGTTCAACAACAGTGTTCCGGTTTTTTTTTTTGTTCAGGCAAACTGTTTTGCAATATCTAACATCTTAATATTTGGAACTCTCATCTGCTGCTTCTCATACCCTCATTTGGGTCTCAACGAGTGAGTTTTGTGGTTTTTGCCCCTCAGGTAAACCTGGTTCAATACGCTGATGACTCCACCTTAATCTGCTCTGCCCCCACTCTCCAAAAACTTCAAATCAAGACCCAAGAAGCCTTTACATTCATTGAACCCTGGCTTATAAACTCCCAGCTAATACTAAATCCTAAAAAGACATGACTTATGCTCTTTCATCCTTCCAAATCAGCAGCACTTACTCCTCCATTCTCTATTTCTGCATTAGATAATACCTCTTTCTCCCTGTCACACACCCAAATTACTAGGAGTCATTATTGACAATAATATGAAATTTGACAAACGCATAGCTCATACAATAACCAAAATCAACAAAAAACTAGGTACTCTTTACAAATGTAAAAACTTCCTAACCAGCAACAGTAAAGTTACCCTAGCTCATACCCATCTTCTCTCTACCTTACTGTATACTTCTCCTGTCCTGATTAATCTAAACAAGAGAGATTTAAACACACTCTCAATATGCTACAATAAAATAGCAAAATTTACCACAAACTCCTCCTACCGCACCCACCACTTCAGCTTTCCTGGCTGGAACTCCCTATCACTTTAACTCTAAATCAGCTTCTTCTAGGTCACAAATACTGTACTAACCTGACAAAACTCCAGCCTTACAAGACCTGATCACCGTCTACTCCAATAACCGAGAACATAGATCCACTAACAAGGCACTAATCGCAATATCCAAAAGCCATTACACCTCTGGTGATTCCCTGTATTCTAGCAACATTGCCAAGACTTGGAACTCTGTACCACTACAAATCAGGTTACAACCTAATAAAAACATCTTTAAAAAAAGCTTATTTCCCACCAAAACAGCTCCTGGACATGCAAATGCCTAGCACCTGGCTGACATATTCTAACTCCTTTCCCCTACCCACTATCCAACCTCTTCTTTAAAACTCTCACAGATGCACTATATTTTATCACACATTACATGTAACTGCCTAGCACCTGGCTGACATATTCTAACTCCTTTCCCCTATCCACTATCCAACCTCCTCTTTAAAACTCCCACAGATGCACTATATATTACTAAACATTACTTGTAACTGCCTAGCACCTGGCTGACATATTCTAACTCCTTTCCCCTGCCCACTATCCAACCTCCTCTTTAAAACTCCTACAGATGCACTATATATTATCACATATTACTTGTAACTGCCTAGCACCTGGCTGACATATTCTGTCTCCTTTCCCCTACCCACTATCCAACCTCTTCTTTAAAACTCTCACAGATGCACTATATTTTATCACACATTATATGTAACTGCCTAGCACCTGGCTGACATATTCTAACTCCTTTCCCCTACCCACTATCCAACCTCCTCTTTAAAACTCCAACAGATGGACTATATATTATCACACATTATACAACGACCCCCCATTAATATTCCAAAATGTGCATGCTGATTTATCAGCGTGCACGTTGTAAATCAGACTTATACTAATGGAAAATGGTCCAGTTACCCGGACTTTTTCCATTAGTATAAGTCTTTTTATTTTTATTTTTTTACAGCAATGGAGAATGCAAAATCTCCGTTGCTTTTTAGAAACTGTCTCGCTATGTTAAAGGAGTTTAACATAGCGAGACAGTTTTAAAAAAAGTAACGGAGTTCTTCCTTTCTCCGTTGCTTTTTTTAAAGCTGTCTTGCTATGCTAAATTCCTTTAACATATCGAGACAGCTTTAGAAAAAGCAACGGAGATTCTCCGTTGCTTTTTTTAAAGCTGCCTCGCTATGTTAAATTCCTTTAACATAGCGAGACACTTTGTCAAAAGCAACGGAGATCTTGCTTTCTCCATTGCTTCCATCCACAGCTCTGATGTACTCCGTAAGCATATGCATGCGCAGTACATCAGAACTGCCACAGAATACCAGACAGCTGCAGAAGGGCAGCACGGTGGCATTATACAATGCCATTATTTAAGAAAAGTAAGTATTTTTTTTTATTAAATAATGTCATTGTATAATAGCAATAACCCACGTCTGGGTGTGGGTAATGCTGGATTTACCCACAGTTGTCTTTGTTTGACCACTTGGGCTTCGCCCTCATGACCAAACCACACCAACCGTGGGTAAATCCAGCATTACCCACACCCAGGCATGGGTTATTGCTTAATTACTTGTAACTGCCTAGCACCTGGCTGATATATTCTAACTCCTTTCCCCTACCCACTATCCAACTTCCTCTTTAAAACTCCAACAGATGCACTATATATTATCACACATTGCTTACCAACTCACTGTTGCCTACTCCCTACTGTCCTATCTATACCCACTAACTCTCCCATAGACTAAGCTGAAAAGCTTTCCCTTAAAATGTCAGTGCACCTCATATGAACTTGTCTATATTCTCCTCCTTTTTTTAGTTTTCCTTTCTTGTTTTATCTTCAGTACATCTTCAAGATTATCTCTACTAAACATACAGTATGAACAATCATTATATGTTACTACCTGCTATACTTTTAATTGTATGTCTAAACCTCTATGCTTATGTAAACATCTTATGCCATCCTATGTTATTATCTTCTATATTTTTATAAGTGAATGTGTAAACCACAATGCTCATGTGAATGTCTTATGAATAGTATGTTAGCAATTGTTCTGGAGCTTTTCTCCCAGGGCCTCCATTGAAAATGGACAGCTCTGTCCAGTCGGACATCCCCGGTAAACATATGTAAAATAAAATAAGTAAGTGTTAATGATTTTCCTGACTACAGCAAGAAACAATACTGAAAATATTTCTCTCTCTGAAGTGGGTGTACCATCTGTGGAACCACTGTGAAAGCTATGAAAACAACTTTAATACCACTAACATTCTTTTAATAACAACACACTCTCCATTATCTGACTAAAAACCGTTCTGCAGTGCTAATCAGCTACATTATACATTGAAACAAAGATGCAAAGAAATACCCGTGAGAAGGGGAAGATGCTCAAAAAATAAAGGGTAGAAAGAGCTGCAGTGTTGGTAACCTTACATTAATATGATGTGGGCTATTATTAGCATAAATATGGTTTCAATATCACATTCATCTTTATGTGTTCAAGCAAATGAGAAAAGAACATGTTCTGATTTTTCTTCTAGAGACCTATAAGTTGGTGGGCTGTTAAATGTGTACATTATGTACATTTTGTTATTTCTACTCCAAACCTGTTTTGATGGCAAAGAGGGATAAGAAACACAACTGCACGTGTTGTTATTGTGCTTAATGGAGGGTTCAGAGCCCAATGGTATACTGTTTAAAAGAGTTAATGCATATTTCCTAAGCATATGATCAGGTTGGAAGACATGCAATGTAAGAAAATCTCGCAATCCTGCATTTACATTATTATTCTCTGATATTTGCTGCTATTGACAATTTTTTTCCTTTCATTGGGTTCACTATTTGCATGCATTTTGGCAAAGTACACTTTGGACTGGCGGCATTTAATGGCAGTGAACAATAGGCCACTGCCCAAGGTACACGCTGAGAAATTTTATTTGAAATGCCATCATTAGTTCATTTTAGAGCAGCAAAAGTGAGCTTTAATAAAACACTCTGAGCAGAAGTAATTGATGAAATTCTATATCACACCTAAGTATCACTGTAGCATACAGTGCAAATGCAATGAGTTTAAAAAAAAAAACGGAGAGATAATGCATGGTTTGTATCTAACTTACAGGTATTTTTATTTTTAACTGCATATAGAAGAGCTATATCAGAATAATATGTTCTACATGAAATGCATATACTAAAGTATGTGATAAACGTTCCATGTCTTACCTGTAGCTGATGTGAGTTGAGGTTGCAAAGGTGTTACTGTTGTCTAGTCCCCTGTTATCCTCACTTCCTCATTAATAATAACATTACCAAGTGATGTTGTATCATATGACAGATTGTACAGTATTATAACATGAAAAGATTAACATAAGTACTGTGGACAGATGTGTCACATGCTGTATAAACTCTCATTATCTTACCTCATCGCAGTAAGAATTACTTCTTAAAGGCATAGTTTGTGTCCTGACTAATTATATGTAGTCTGCCAAGCATGACCTCCTGTCATTGTCTGTATGTCCCCTTTCTGAGCCATTGACATGACATGCTGATGATGTGTTGTCCACATGCTTCTTGTAATGTTTGAAGCAGATGTGAAATGGGCACGTGTCTTTGTAATTATATAATGGTTGAGGATTGAAAATACAAGCTATATTTGTCCTTGTGTTTTGTGGTTTTGAATATAACTTTTTTTCCTTTGCAATTTGTGCACTGCTTTGCAGAGTGCAAATGGACCTCACAGCTGAAAGAAAATAGGAAAAAAATAATTTCCATATTTTTCATTAGTGCAGATACTTCTGGCACCATTGTGAGGTATTTGTATTAAATGAAGTGCACATGATATATACCTTCCCCAGTGGCACAAGCTGTGAGTGCAGTGCATTTCAACCAGTTACTCAGTTGCTCTGGAGTTCAAATCCATACTGTGTGAAGGGAATGCTGAAATTATTACTCAAGATCTATGACTTACTTTCACCACAACTTCATAGGCTGTTTTTTTCTGCTTCTTGCCTTCTGCACTTATTTGTTGTTGAGTGGTCCACAATTAAGTGGGTCTATATCATATCATCGAACTATGATAAGTTTGAATACCAAAACATCGAACTGCAAACTCCGAAACGTGATAACTCTGAAAACCCAATACTACGAAAAACAGAACTCCCAAATGTAACGGTCAGCCACCTTCACACCCGTACGATAATGTAACACCAAAGTAACACTTCACACTATTGCTAATGTGGGGGGCTTTACCCCCCACACCCCCAATGTAGGGGGCTGTGCCCCCACACACCCCCTACTTAAATATACCAACTCCGAGATTGCACCATAGTGGAGACTTCATGCATATGCATGTTTGGGCCAACTATAACCATTTGGAGTTTTGATCTTCGTAGTTTTGGGTTTTGGGAGTTATTCCGTTTTGGAGTTTGCGGTTCGATGTTTTGGTGTTTGGACTTATCACACTTCAATATTGTGATAAAAACCCCAATTAAGCTTACCTGCTTAAGGAAAAAGTTAAAAAAGAATATTTGGGCAGCCTTTTATAGTGCAAACAGACTTAGCAGTGATGTGTAGATGTCAGCAGTCTGGACTTCTACCCACCACATAACTGTCTATGTGACAGAAGGAGTATTCACAGCACTCAGGTGAACCAGGGCTCACATCCAGATAACACATATTCTTAAAAAGAATGTCAGAGTGCCATTTCTCACAGCAATGCAACACAGTTGATTGTCTGTGTAATTGTTTAAGCATGACAACTATGATAATTAAAGAAAAAATTCACCTGCATGTCTATAATGTGCACACTAATTTAGTTAAAATAATTTTGACCCCTCACATAGTCCACCTATGTGTTTAGGACAGTGTGTGTTGTGAAGTATATATGTATCATACCCCGACCTGTATTACTCAGCTCATAAGAGACGAACATTAATACTGCTTCTTTCATGCGAATGCAGTTCCAGGACTTCTTAATGTCATACACATAAAGGCCCATCTGAAGTACATCTCCACCCATACTGCATGCAGGACATCTGTAATGACCATGGTTAAAACAAATTCTCTTGTAGCACTAAGAAATAATAACTTGCCTTGAGGTTTATATGATTTTATTCCATAGGTTTGATTCCCACCCTTTTATAACTAAATTTTTAAAGTGTGCAAGCTCCAGCAAATTATGTCCCAAGTCATCCTATTTAGCCTTCCAAAGACCAAGGCTTAGAAGCCAAGCCATTAAGCATGACAGTGCTGACCAGTGGAAAAAGTGTGACTAGGCTGAGCATCATACATGGCAATTCTCACTGCCATGTTTCACTCCTTCATTTCTATTTGTTGAAATCCCTGCCACATTGTCTGTTGATGGAGCTCTCTGCATTCCATCATGTAAATGCTGTTGGCATGGTTGTGCACACTAGATGTTAAACACAAGACTGGAATTTGGCACCACTTCAGACATAGACTTGTTGCCTGAATGATGATGCAAAATTTAGAGTACAGAGGTGGGATGTTGAGGAGTCCAGAATTTTTGTGGCACTCCTTGTAAAGCACTACAGACATAGGCTGCAGCAGGGGGACTATACTGCATCTCAGTATAAGACTGAGGCTTGTAATAGCATAGCCAAGGCTGTCTCCAGTGCAAGTCACATCTCACGCACCGTGGAGAATTGTGATAACCACTACAGTAACCTGAAATGGCACAAGAAGGACCTCCTTTGCTGATGGAAGGTTGAGTTTAGAACTGCTGATACTCCTCAGTTGTATGAGTATACTGACCCATCAGCATTACATTCTGTCAAATGAAGTTTACAGCCAAGACTATTATTCATTATGATTTCATGTCTCTTCTTCCCCATTGCACAGCAGCTGAAGACATTGCAGCAAGCAGGGAGATACACCAAGAGAGGTTGAGGCATGAGGTACAAATGCATCAGGTCTTACTGCAAACCTAATAATTAGTGTAATTATATGCAATAAAGCAATAGTGAAACAAATAGTTGTATTTATGATATTATAGCAGTGCAACAGATTAATGGTACAACAGAGTAAGACCTTCCCATCATTCCTGAATATAGCAAAGTTGTATAGACTGGATAATCATAAATGTGTATGTTCCTCTCTTGTTCAAAGTAAAAAATAAGAAAAAATAGACTCCTTCCCCATAAAAAAATAAAGACCCGTATATAGCTCCCCACTTCAACTATGTGTCATCTTGACACACCAGTTTGGTGCAATTGGCTCTACAGCATTATTTTGTTGTTGTCACCTACCCTTAGTGTTGTGGCAGTCCAAATTCAGCAAATTCTGTCTACAGTTCTACATTTATATTGTGAAGAAGTGGATAGCTGTAGTTCTCTCCCACAACTTTGGTACAAATTCCTCTGTTCTTTCCTTTGTCTCCTCTCCTCTTCTTGCCCCATTTCACCACTTTCCTGTGAAGATCTTTTCCCACATTTAATTTAGTCAAAAATAGAATCACACACAACACACATGGCCAGAAGTGGTCCATATGAAAACCTTCACTTTTGTTCTCAGCATTTACGTGGAGTTTCGCATTGTGCACCAATGATGAGTTACAAGGCTTTTCATACCCTATAGAAAAATCTGGTCAACTGTTGCCATCACTCACAATAGTCCAGATATCCTCATGCAATGGTGCTTAAACATGCTGCACTATTGGAATGCAGAGTAAAGGCAATACTTGGCAACAGTTACTCTAACAGTTCTTTGACTTCTCGATGTAGCAGAGTGCAACTTCCTCTGTGGAGTGATGACATCAGTCACTTGATTGAATATTGCTTTTTGGCCATAGCATCAAGGGTTCAATTGCAGATGTAGGTCACATTATTTTTTCCTGTGAAGTTATACATTTATGATATGTTTCATGACATACATCTTCATTTTTATCCAGTTATGACCTTTAATGAACAGATATTGAATACTGTGGCAAAAAAGCATTTGTAAACACATCTGTGCCAATAAGGAAGAATTATTAACCCACCCTTATTCTTCTTATGTCTTAGTTATGTTTTGCTCTCCTACAGCTTCTTGATCCCCAGAGCCATCAGTTAATGATACAGACCATGACATATGCATAATGATATCCCATAACACCAACCTTTGATATGCCTCTATCCATCTCGCTCTGTATTCACCACTGATCACTCACTCCATTGCACTGTTGACTATTCATTAGGCTGATGGATGTAATGGCGATTTCATACTGTTATTACATTGCTGAAGGGTAATGCCTATACCTTCCATTGTCTCAGTAGGGTAACATTTTCTCTTCAACGGTAACATTTTGACACGTATGAAATAGGATTTACTTTATGGCCTGATGAGATAATGATGAAGTCTATAAACTTAATTTCGGATCTTGACAAAGGGTATACTCCAGCAGTAGGTGAAACTCTTACTGCCTGTTTTTATAATTGCCTTTCATGTGTATGTGTTGCCTATGTATCTGTCTAGCCCCCCTTCTGTTTTATCAGTTGTAGTCCTCAGCATTTGCATGAGGTCTGGCAATAAGGAAGTGTACTATGTGATAAAACATGGCATTTCAAGAGTTTTTTCCAAAATGTGATGAGTTTTTGCCATAGACTGCATTGCCATGTTTAATTAAGAGCAAATAGCAATATGTTCACTATAGCAAAACAGACTGAGGATAATAAACTGTGATACAGTTACTCTTGAATATGTGTCGGGCTGCTGGATATCATGTGAAGTGTAAGGGGGGCTACAACTGATATACGTGTAGTGAATACCATGGCCTACTAATGGTTTTATTGAATGGTTTGTGTCTCTTGTAATGCATGATTGAAAATAAAGACAGCATGAGATCCTTTGTGGTAAGCTCCAATAATCAACCCATCTGAAATTTTTATTTCTAATTCCAAAGATTCAAATCCTGGCAGAGAGTACACAGTAATATAATTTTCTCCTTGTTAATATTACTTGTATATGTGCATGTTGCATCTGTTATCAATAAAGCACCATCCTCATGTCACCATCATGTTTCCAATTTCCTACACCTTCTTTAACCAGATGTATGTGGATGCATTGGTTATCGTCAGTCTTCCACCTTCTCAATCCCTCTATCAATCACTTACCCACACAGAGCAAGAAACATTCTGAATGAGGAAACAAGTACAACAAATACATCATAAAGATATTCATAAATGTGCCATAACACATACCCGCGTATCTCTCCATCTCTGTGTCCCCCATCACCTTTTCTGACTCATCTCATTACACTGTAACATATTTATTGGGCTGATGTATGAAATGTCCATCTTATATCATTTGGCTCCTGTCCTTACTGTGATGAAGCATAATGCCCACATTCACAAGACATCCTGCCCTACACACATAGTTAGGATATGTGCTCAGTCATAGTAATTATTTCAAAATATATACCATCTATGTCATGTTTAACAAATGTATACCCACTTAACTTGTGGTTTCCTTTGAAGCATGGCTGATATATGGTAGGTATAAACATTTATTTCAGTAGGCATTAGTGACGCATTTTGGGCAATCAACATATTTAGGATAGTCATTCCTGCATAGTATTACAGCCTTAATTAAAATTACTTATAATAATCACATCCTGACACATTTTGTAAAACTATCTGAATACTGAAATCAAATCCTGCTTCTCTGCTTTTCATTTAGCTCAATGAGTTTACACCTTGCACCACTAGTAAAGTAAGGTGATAGGTGCGTTTTCTCCACTCAGTACTGTCTATGGCATTGCATCGACTCTAAGCCTGATTGTGCTACAGAAGGCTAACCAAATTAAAGTTTTTGCTTTTTTCCTTCAGCAGTGAACCCTGTTTGCTCATCAACTAAAGTCATGAAAAAAGGGAAGACAGGCACAGCAATTCATTTTTGAATTACACTTTCATTCTAAGCTGCCAAAGGTAGAGTTCAACATGAAAAGTGCATTATCTGCAAAGAATTGAGCATGTACTGCCATGACTAATGTTGACATCAAGACATGTTAAGCATTAACATAAAACAGATCTGTTCTACATTTAATCACAATCAGACCATTTTCTCTCTGTTTCTTATTTGCACAAAGGTTGGCAGGGAACACCACGGAACACCACGGAACACTGCTACTTCACATTTCAAGTTCAACACCTCAAAGAAAAATCACGCATGCACTAATACTTTGCCAGCATCCACGCAAATGACCTTCTCCACACTGCATCTTAGGAAGAGATTTTGAACACAGGTAAGTATTGTTCCTGTGTGTTATTACTTTACTACATCTAAATGGCTTGCTGTACACAAATGAACTGCAGTGAACTGTTTGGTTGACCGAACACTTAATTCTGTACAGTTATATCTACATTGCAGTACTTACACTTGCAAATGCTATACAACCACACAGAGTCTTGGCACACATATTTAATGTTTACTTAGCCCTATTGCACTGGAACAGTAAGGATTGTTTTTTATTGACAGGGCACCTTACCCATGCACGGGCAGATAGCATTTCTAATATCAGTAGCATTTATTAAGGTGTGCTTACTATCATCCTTACCTAATGATCCATGAATGCTTCATTGCCTATCTTGAGTTTCACAACAGTGTGTCTGTGTGTCATCTATAAAGCATTATGTAAAACAGGTATGTCAGCCTCAGTTCTGCAATATAATTAAAGAGAGCATAGCTGACCTAAGTCAGCAGTATGCATTTATTATTGAATAGAGGATTGCACTTACCATTTTGAAACAAAATAAAGACCCACAATTATGTTTGTCTTATCATCCCATTTTGCTTTTAAATGTTGATTAGAAAATCTTCATGTCTATCCTTCTGAAAAGACTTAATATAATGATGCCAAGTTTAATCCATGAGTATCAAGCAGGACTTATTTTGAAAAAAAGTTCAAGATAATGTGATTAGGCTCTTTTCACTGATTGATATACTAACAAGAAAAAGAAAGAACTGTAATAAAGCTTTTGACTCTATTGATTGGACATATTTATTCAAAGTTCTTAAAGAATATACTTTTTTTTTGCAAAATTAATTGATTTAATTAATAAATTATATGAGAATGCTATTTCCTTTGCTAAGAATGGATCATTTTATTGAGCCTTTTTAGAATATTAAAAGTACATAACAAGGTTGTCCCTTATCTCCGTTGTAGTTTGCCTTAGTAACTGAACCCTTAGCAAATTTTATTAGAGCGAATTGTAAGATAAAAGGATTCTCTAGTGATGCAAATTGGTGCTCCAAAATACAACTATTAGCAGATGATATCTTACTAAGATGTGGAGACATTGACTCCTCAATAGATCATGTCACAAAAGCTTTAAACATTTTTTAAAATATTTTATGTTTAAAGTTTAACTATGCTAAAACAGAGACTTTACTGATAAATAAAAACAACGACCTCTTTGGACAAATATAAGGAGTTAAATTGGGAGAACAATCACCTAGTTGGTCTGAGGCAGTATTAATGAACTATAAAATTTTAATAGACATGACAAGAAAAATTATAGATAACTGTAACAAAATGTCCTTTTCAATGGATGAAAGACTAACACTAATACAAAATTGATTATTTTGAAAAAAAAATGATTCTTCACACAGTCATTAATAGTATTCCCATATAAAGAGTTTATTAAACAAATAAATTCCCTGTTAGTTAGCTTTTTGTGTTATCGCCAAAAACTGAGAATATCATTTGACTGGCATGTTAAAGGTTGTGAAGATGGAGGCATCAGTTTTCCTAACTTTGAATTATATGTTAAGTCAGCTATTTTAAATCTAGTAAGTGATTGTTTAAACACTAATTATATTTCAAACTGGAAACTTATTCCTAAATTTGTAGTGCTATCAATAAATATTTCAGGAATAAATAGGAACTCTTTCAATGATAAGGACAAATTGTATCTGACTATTAAAGATTTTTGTATAAACATCAGAAAACATTCCATTTCCCTTCCCTTTGTTAGTTATGTTTTATTGAATTTTAAAAAGGTAATGTATAGAAACTACTTGTTAAAGATTTATTGTTTCTGATGTTTCCCATAGCATTCACAAATGTTTGCCTTGATTCATTTAACTTAAAAGTCTTAGAAATAGAAGAAAATAGTCAAAAATGTTGGCATCATTTTTTAAGCAATAATAACTTGCATGACATTAATTTTCTCCTGCTTAGATATAACATAAGTCAAAACAATTAGTTAAATATACACACATTTAGGGAGTTCATTATGTTCAAATAATATTAAATATAAAGTTGAAGACTGTAACCCAGATATTAGATTTCGTCTTTAGGATTAATAGTTTAGAAATCAAAAACAAATCTTCTTTGTTGATTATCCATAAGATTCTGAGATCTGAATTTTTTGACACCTGATATGTCTTTTTGGAAATATTCTGCAAGGATAAATAATGCAACTTTATCAGATGCCAGGAAGATATTAGTTTTCAAATCCATTACTAATATATCATCATCTCTTTTTTTGGAGAATCTTTGCATGGAGATTTTTACACAGAAGTTTTTTAACCTCCACAAAAAATTGCACTGATGTATAAAAAAGATAATCTTAAATGCTGGAGATGTGTGGAGGTTTTTCATGCAAACTGGATCCACATGGTGCTAGACTGTAAAATGGTTGCCTCATTCTGGTCAGGTTTTAGAGACTTTGCAAAAGCTTTATGGTCAGATAATTGTAATATTACCAATTCACTGATACTATTTAACATACCAATTCCAAGTTCCATTCCAAGAACATAAGTGTCTCTTCTCTGGTGTCTCCTTGATGAAGCAAAGAAAGTTATAACTCTAAATTGGAAATATAAAAACAACCTCTTTTTTTCAGAAGTTATTTTTCTTGCCAAAAATGTTTGTAATAGGGAAGTTCAAACTGCACAAGGTAGAACAGTTAACATCACTCATAAACATCTGTCATGCATAAAACTTAAAGATATTTTATATAAAGATTATAATGTATGGACATATTTCTGTTATGGACTTTGTATATACTTTGTATTAGTTAGTAGTTTGTTTTCTTATTATGCTTTTGATGTTGAAAACCCAAAGAATTAAAAAAAAAAAAAAAAAAGAAGATTGCACTTACTGCTTCATATGAACATATATGGATTTGCATAAAAACTACGAAAGCACAATATCTTCGCTGACACAGAATGAAAAATTAATCTTTTGTACACTGCAATGTCACACTGTAGAGGTCAGATTTATCTAATGATGCTTACATTAAGTACTGTGTTGTCTAGATTGTATAACTAGATAGATAGGGGGCTCTATTCTCACAACAAGCAGCATGTGTGTATGTCTGTGGCTTCTGTATTGATTCGTGTAAATATGACCTATTGTACTGCTGGCCTGAATGAATTAGCAGTCTGCAGAAACTTTTGCTCTGGATGGAGAGTTCAGATCAATGTTAGACCCTTCTCCCAACATCATCTTTTCTGCAACACAAAAATGGTGTCATGCTATATAAAGTACACTTTCAAATTGTAGAAGGTAGACGTCTGTGGTGATGATGCATTAAGTACTGTGCCCTCTAGATTGTGTAAGTTGATAGAGGGTTCTAATCTCCAATCTATCAATGTGTGTGTGTGTACGTGTGTGCGTGTGTGTGTGTATGTGGGTTGTGTATAGAGTCATGTAAATATGATCCTACATACTGCTGGCATTGCTGAATTAGCAGTCTGGAAAAGCTTTTATACTGCAGGTTCAGTCCACATTAGTGTCAACTCCCCTGCCAAAATCATCTTCTCTGCAACACATTGCTGATGTTATCCTGTATAAAGTGTACAGTCACACTGCAAAAGTCAGACTTCTGGAGAGGTGCTTGCATTAAGTACTGTGTTCTCTAGACCGTGGAACTGGGTAGGAAGGGGGGGTTTAATTACACAACAGTAAACTTGTGTGTGTGTGTGTGTGTGTGTGTGTGTGTGTGTGTGTGTGTGTGTGTGTGTGTGTGTGTGTGTGTGTGTGTCTGTGATGGTGGGCCCATAGCATCACTGGAGGATTAATGCAACAACTGTGCATATTTAACTCCCACTCATGAGAAATTATTTACATGGTCAGATGAGTCCCACATTCCCTTTTCTCTCTGTCCACAAACACATACTGTCTGCATTATACCAATGAGGTCATCCTTTCAAAAATGCATTCTCACACTACTAAAGTCAGACCTGTTCAGTGGTGCATGCTTATAAAACACTTGCATGTAGATTGTGCCAGAAGATAGGGAGGGATTTTGCATACAGCAGTGAGAATCTTCTAACTGTGTGTGAATGCAAATGGATGCAGGTGTGTCTTACATCTCTCAGTATTGGCAACAATTGGAATCCTACATGGCTATAGAAGTAATTTTTGAACATGGTTTACATTCATGTGTGCGTATTGCACATGGGCAAACAGCAATTGTCCAAAAGGCTGTTTGCAAAGTTTGCAAACGCCGAACGGAAAAAGGTTTGAATGTGGAATGAGTGAATGCAAAGTGACATTTGCTCATTGCACATTCGACATTGTGGGGCAGATTGCACTATAGTGGGGATCAGAAAATGGTCCCTTTCCCCATTATAGTGCAATCTCAGAGTTAGAATATTAAAATAGGGGGTGTGGGGGTGCAGGTCCCCACATGGAGGGTGAAGGGGGGCTTGCCCCCCTGCTTTACACTTCATTTTTTTCTTTTGATATTTATGTTCGAAAATCAGCGAATCAGTTTTTTGATTTGCTGATTTTTTAACATATGGAATTGTCGCTGTTCTGACTTTCGTGGTTACGATTTGCTTATATGATCAATCGCACCACTGATTTGGTTTTGTAATGGTAAACCTTTGAACACACATCTCCTTTACATGATACAACTGATGTCATCCATTCAAAGGTGCAGTGTATCTCACTTGCGGTCAGGCTTCTTCTACACTCTATGCCTATAATACACTAGTGTATAGTGTCAGTAAATAGGCAGGGAGTTTGAATACAGCTGTAATAACCTTATGACTGCATGCATGTGTGAACGCAAATGGATACAGGAGTGTTTTACACCACTTAGTATTGACAACATTTAGAATCCTACATGGCTGTAGAAGTAATTTTTCCACATACATCTCCTTTGCATGACACAGCTTGTAGATCAATATGTATGTATACCTTTAAGAAGCTTTCAAGGGGCTTGCACCTGCAAGAGAGACCCTATATTTAAGAATGAGTTATCCAGTGTTCCAGTTCCAGAGGACAGTCTGGTAAATATCCCTGTTCCTGAGAAGAAGCCTGAAACTCCTGAAGCAAGTTGTTCACCAATGACTGCCCCTGTTGCTAAACTCAGTTCTGATTGCTATATAACTAGATCAGGTGACATTTCCAGACAATGTTCCAAATACACAGCAACTTGGACATAAGCATTGTGTTTATTTCTTATTGTCTGTATAATTGAATGTTTCTTTTCAAATGTCATTATATTGTGGGCAATTAATAAAACAGGGAGGATGTAGATCAATACGTATGAATACCTTTAAGAAGTTTTCCATGGGCTTGCTCAAGTGTATAAATACTGAGCATGTGTGAGCCTGAGTGCCATTTTGTAGTAAGCTGTTGAGATGTAAGCATGTATGACTGTCAGTTAATCAGTTTGTTTATATTTTGTACTCCTGCTATCCATTCTGATGTGTTTTTGTGTAATAAAGTATATAAATGAACTACCCCACCTGTTCGTCTTCAATTGTAAACCAAAATGAGCAATGCAGCTGATATCATTTCTTCAAAGATGCAGCATGTTGTACATGCAGTCAGACTTGTATATACTGCCCTTGTTAATTGTCATTTCAACTCAGCATGCTAATGAAATTTTATCTCATCTGTATCTCATTTAATCCTCTCTGTGCCTATAATATACTTGCATGTAGAATGTGTCAGTAGATAGCTAGTTTGAATACAGGATTTCCTGTCTTTTGTGAGTGTGGGTTCCTCCTTTTACTGTGCAGAACAGGCTGCAAGCACATATATGATGTATTTCTCTATAGTGTGCTTGTATTGTGCCATCACTTTTTAGAGGTAACATCAATATAATATACAACTGTGATGCCATCCATTGAAATTTGTAGTGTCATAGCTGTAAAATAAATCTCAAGTGGCACTTGCTTTTCAGCAAACTTTAGTAGCTCCTAATGTTTGATATATAGTTCAAATCCCGACATCACTGCCTATACTCAATGTACATGTTGTTAATAGTGTTGTCACTCACATGTGCAATGTTCATGTATTGAAGAATGATGCTGTCATTTGATTAGATTGTCCTTCCATATCAGTCAGTTATTACAGTAAGATGCCTCCTCAGGACTGAGGACATGAGACAATGTAATGTATGTTGTTGCCTAAGTAACGTATGTGTTCCAGTATGGGATTATAGCCACATTTTACATAGTTGTTGTTTTACCATCACAGTGACAACAGCAAGAGGGCAAAGATATGCTTGGGTATTCTTAGAATCAGGTAATGTCTGCCATGCAGCAAGATTATTTCAAAATAATTACAGGGACACATATCCCTTGATACCTTAACATGATCCGATGCTTTCACGCAACCAAGCATTTGACAATTGTTGATGTATTCATACCATGGGACATTCAGTGATCACACTATTATGTTGATTTTCTCAACGCTTAGTCAATTATTCTAAACCAGCACTGAGTGACTGTATGTATTTGTGTTCTTAACTGTTATGCATGAAAGACCTTCCCCACCATTCTAATATGTATGTATGGAGTGGCAGAGGCCTCCCCCTTCCATTTTATTAGATAAAAATTATGGGCAGATAATGTACATCTGATTTAATTAATTCACATAGGTGGAGATCAACAGGTGTGATAATTACATTGCACTGTGGCACATGTGATTAATAGCCATATTGTTAGTTGGAGGATTTGCACAGGATAATGTTCAATTATAGCATAGGGAATCATTTTGTGAGAATGCACTGATGTCACACAATCATTATATCCCATCAGTTTTATCTCTGCTTCAGTACCTCATTTTGAGAACAACAATATTGTGTTAATTAATGACTCAGTGAATATTAAATATTTTCTGAAGAATAGAAGACTAAAGATTTTAAAATGAACTGTCTATGTTATGTTATTAGATGTGTGCCTTTAAAAGACTGTATTCCTTTTGCTAGTGCAGTTTAAGTAATTGATTGTTTTATTAGGTAATTATTTTGATTTGATATATAAGGGGATGCTTCTGTGTGCATTTTATTTCATTCTGAAGTAGTCTTTTGAGACGAAAGTGATATTAAACTGTGTATTTTGCTATTGCTGGTGGTTTCCTTCATTGTTCGGTCAGACTGGTGGCTTGTTTTTTATTAGTTTTTGCTGCTGCATCATCCTTGGAACTGTTGTTTTTCCTATTATCTCTTGATATGTTGCATGAAAACATGTTAACATATCTTTGGATTTCACTGCAGCAGAAATTTGCTCTGTCAATGTCATGGTGACAGGGTTCCTGTGGCACATGCATTGAGTACTGCACTGTATATGAGTGTGCTCCATTTCTTGGGTGGTACATGTACAAAAATACACAGAAACCTTCCTTGACCAGGGACGATTGATATAGGACTGAATACAGTTGTGTGCACATAAGCATAGTAAATTAACTGTCATCAATTTGAAATGCTGATATGATATTCATTATCAGGGATCCATTCTTAATTTACACATTAGTTTCAGTTGTTTGTGACAATATGGAATACTACCTCCTGTGGCAGATGCTGGAAATACACAGCTCTGTAGAATAAATCAGATAATAGTGTGGTGCCTGCATTTGTTCTTATCTGTCTGCACGATAAATGTATTAGGCAGGAGTGCCTTAGCAAGAGTATTACATGTGTCACACTATTCTCCCACATTTGTAGTACTACACACACCTACATAAGGGACGCATACCCATTAGAGTGTTAACGTGAATAATTCCCTTCAAAGGTGATCCTCCTTGTAAATATGATATGATTATTTCTGTGGCGTATGCAGTTATTATACAGTTCAGTGGTAACAGTGATGGCATGGGTTCGTTTTTTGCGAAAAGAGATTGTGGCTTCTGAGTCATTCTTAATTTCCAACATGTTATATTGACAAAATGAACACTATGCAAATATCCCCTAATGTATGTACTGCCCTTACTAACTGTCATCTCAACTCAGCATGCTAATCACATTTATGTCTCTTTCAATCCCCTCTTTTACAATATTACTTTATGTAACTCTCACATCCTATAATATCATGTCTGCTTTTATTTACCTACATTTGCTCAGGAATTATGATCATCATTGATTATTATGACATAAACATTGCACAATTTTACTATTATAAAATTGTATTTGTGGTGTAAGTACCTTTAAATCAATTGTTTTAGTACAATTTGAACATTTACCCTCTCTACTTACATATTTCTGTATACATATCTTTGATTTCTGTGTACAATGTCCTCAGTACATTTCTCATGCCTGGTAAACCATCTATTGTAGTCACTCTTGCCGTTTACCCTCCCTTATTTTTTTCTGTATTCATTTGATTGATTTATATGGACATTGTATTCAGTACACTTTCCTTGCCTAGTACAGTTTGCAATATTTGCCCGCTGTAGCTCTTGTGCTGTCCTTGTGAGCACACTAAACAGGTTTTCCCAAAGGTGAGCCTGTATGTTTGCTCTGTATAGTCATGCTGCTTAACATGTTTTTTATGGGCACCAGCACTATTCTGGTCATGGAAATGTGCTTGTATTCATGTAAGCATTCTGAGCAGCATGTGTGATTAGCGCCCCTGCTCATTGCGCTAACACTTAAACATTGTGTAAACATCATGGAAAGTCTACACAAATGTTCATGAATCCTGGGAAAATGTCTATAATTAAAAAATATGAAAACATATATAAAAGGAAAAAAGGGAAAACGTGTGTGCACATAAAGCAAATATATACATATATATATATATATATATATATATATGTGTGTGTGTGTGTGTGTGTGTATACATACATATATATATATATATATATATATATATATATATATATATATATATATATATATACACACACACACACACACACACACACACACACACACACACACACACACACACACACACACACACACACACACACACACACACACACACAAGCACACACACATAAAATACAAAACATCATATTTAAACCAGGTTTACACAATGCCTATAAATTCAAAGTCCAGGTTCTTTCTTTTCAATTTAACTTTTGTTTATTAAATCTAAAATTAGGGGTGTCAAGAAAAAAAGAACATGTCAATGTCTATAAAAGTAAAAATTCAACTTACACTACTATGTTCTAACATATGTTTATACAATGAGCTTCTGGACCTTTTACAGTTGATGCCACTCATATGTAGTGAAACGCGCTGTCTGAATGAAAAGGTAGTCTGTCCTTCTTAAACCACAGAGACATGTCACTAGGTAAACAATATATTTTGTTTTACGTGTTAAGTGGAACTTAATGTCATAACTTTTAATAGTATAAATAGAAGTAAAATGTTATGCCTCTAGAATCTACTGTCACATAATATGAGAACCACATGTACAGCATCCCGTCCTTCTCATAGGCATGGTAGTAAAACTTGAAGTCAAATCAACATTTCATTTATACTAGAAAAAAGACCCCCAACTTTCAGTTGGTGCAAAAACCATACTATACCTATCAGAAAACAGAGGACCCAAAACATTCTCAGATTTTAAGACAGACCAACATTTGTCTACCACATTTTAAATATTAAAAGTGTACATACCATAAGTAGTCACAAACCTAATACATGTATGAATTGTACTACCCTGTACATACTGGCAGCTTTGTGCAAGACAACATTCCTATCCATATTATTGGCACTAGGTTTTGCCAGTTTCAACTAGGGTTCTTTATAACCCCATCATAAAAAACTTCAGTCATCTCTTCAGTCTGTCAATGATGCCCACTATTATCACTATATATCTTGTGAATTTACAAATTTTGGGAATAGGAGATGCTCTTAGACATTAATTTAAGAAAATAACTGCCATATGCTAGGTAACAGTTTTTTTGTCAAAGGTTTCTGATGAATGGTTGCCTGTAAATCAGAGTGACAGATTTTGTATAATTTAATATCAAAAAATTCAAAAACTTGTAAATCACAATTCATGGTAAGTCTCATACTAAAGTATTTTTTATTCATATAAGCTAAAAATTCATGTAGCTGTTCCAATTCTCCATCCCATTAACATCCAGAAGTCATCCAAGAATTGGTGCTTTTCCATTAACGGGGTAACAGCTTTTTTGGCCTCGTTAACAGAAAAGTACTTGTTTTTGTCATAAGGAAACTTGTCGTTCATTGTCAATATTTCCATAAATATCGAGTGTCAAATAATTCAACATAAGTGAAATTTCCCTCTTCTGAAAGGGAATTATGAACCAGTGTGCTGAAATTCAGCGTGCCTCTGTTTTTTTTGTTTCATGAGTGTGAATGAGAGCATTGTAAGAAGATGACTCCACAGTCAAGGAACTGAATCTCTACTCAAAAGCTGTGAGTTGTGTTTAACTGTATTTGTTTACATCAGTTTGATTTTAGATCAGTGTGATCTGTACTCATTCCAAAATGACCAGGCCACACGGAGGCATTTGTGAGACATTTCCTTTCTGCACTCCCTAAAGACTATGGACAGATGCTGGCAGTTCTTCCTGTGCTGGAGTCTGCATTGATTTTCCTTCTTTATGAGTTTATAACCAGCCAAGCAGGCAATGGCCAATGACTTCAGGTAGAAGTACTTAAAATAACTAATTCTGTTCTGTATCGCTCCAGGTGTGAAGCCGAAAATCAAATTTAAAACAGACCAGGCACTTTTCTGGTTTCATAAATATTTACTGCAGCTTCTTTTCATTTGTCTCATTAGAAAGAGACTCGTCGCATTTAATATGAATCAAAACATTGTAGTAATAAACATATGCAAATACAACTAGCTTGATCAGATGCAGGATGAGGACAACATTAAAACGACGCCAAAACAGCTGTTGCCCTCTTAATGGAAAAGTACCCAATATATAACATAGGTTCATTTTGTACAGAAACTGATTCATAGAGGCATCATAAAAACATTTAATTTCCACATAGCCCATTTATAAGTCATCATAAGATGGCATAAATAATGTTCATCACCAGCCCACACAATTGTTCCCATTGAAATAGAAAAAATATATATATTTTCTAACACCATTTCTAACAAGCTCAACAAAAATGATTATGATTAGTTGGATAAAGTCTGGATACACATAACTAATATTCCATGTCTTCTACATGCCTTGCAATGAGGGATAGAAATGTATAGACTTTCTGTATCAAGTGAGCACAATATAGCTGAACCACAATTTGGTGAATAATTTTCAATAAGTGGGTAGTGTCCCTCAATTGTGCTTGCAATAAATCTAACAAAGGCTCTAAAGAAAGTATTCAAACAGGTGTTCAGTAAGAAAAAGTCATGACCTGAAACAGTGGGTTCCTCAAGTACTGTGCTTACAGGTTTATGAATTTTTTTCAAAAGGTAAAATATGGCTTGCCCAATTTTTTTACAGTAAGCTAGTTCTTGATACAATGATCAATAATACCCCTTTCCGAAGAGCCTCTCAAAAATTCATCAATGTCACACTTGAACTTATCAAAGGGGGCAAAATCTAATTTGACATAAAATTTCTTGTTAAGTTATAAAGCTTCCTGAATATAATCACATTTTGACCAAATAATGTCTGTCCCATCCCTGCTCTGTAGATGAAATGCCATCCCTAATGCACAAACTTTGGTGTGCCTGGTATTCCTGAAACATAAGGTTAAAAGAAAAGTATTTAAAAATGTATTTTTGCTGTAATTGTAACTCTTTCAACATTGTATTCCAACACAAAAACTAAAAAAATCTACACATTAAAAGAGTAAGGTGGTTTTAAACTACTGGTATAAATTTCAAGTTTCTTCTTCTCAGGAAAAGATGTCAGCTGTTTAGTTGCAAACCAATACATTACATTTCTAAAAAAGCTTTTAACATCTGTAACAGTCTGATAGTAAGTAATATAAGTATAAGAAACAAAACTCTAGCCTTTATTAAGTAAAGGTAAAACATGTTCATCAGAAGTGTAGCTGGGTGTGCAAGCATCCTATGCCGGTCCCACTAACTACTGCTCCACCCCCCCAGCTAAAAAAAACGCTAAATTCAAGTGCCTTTCTTTACTGGCATTTCTCTAGAGAAAAGAAACATTTGCTGTAAGCTTGCCTCTCTAAAGCCTTTTGCCTGAGGCCACTGTCCTCTTTGCCCACCCTTGCTATAGAATGATGCTCATCAAATTTAAAAGACATTAAATTCACAGTAAGGTTATGTCACCCCACTTATTGCTTCTTCATCATTGTCCTGACTGTCTCTAAAAGTAATACTTCTCAGTTGATTCCTGGTTTGATTATGTTTACATCCACCAAGTTTGTATCTTCTGGGTGTTTCTTGTGTGGGGATAATTCTTCTGGTCGAGATAATCTCAGTTGCCAAAGTCTACATAGAAACAGAGGAAGTCCTCCAAAGTAATTGTTAATATGGTCAGAAGAATCACAATTTCTTTTACAATATTTATTGGGCTTAGAAGCAGATTGCAAATTATTAGCAAAACAGACACCTTCTTGCTGCTTTTATTCTTACAAACACCACAACCCTCTGGTAGTATCTGAGATCTCTTATTAGATTTCTGAAGTTTTTAGCTTCCAAGAGATATTATTTTAGTAGACAATACTGGCAACAATTTATATTGTGAAAATTTATCCACCCTGTGCAGATGTTTTTTTACCTCAACTGTTTTTTTCATAGAAAATGACCAGAGTGTCAACAAATAATAAAGAAGCAAGTTTCTGAATGTTACATAACTTAGAAAGGAAAGAAAAGAAACATCATTGGGGCCAAACCCAGGGTCTTTATAAATTCTTAAGCCATGTGGCACCATTCTCTGAGATTGGGAAGTCTTAAGTAGCATCAAATGCCATGTAGCAGTCAATGCTTTCTTAGAATCATTCAGTGAATTAAAAAAAAAATGTTTTGTAATTACTGTATTTGCTATCATGCTAGAATCAGGAGTCTTCATTATCCTGGTAGAACCAGGTAGATGCTCCCACTGTGCTCCTTACTCATGTGTGCTAACCTTACCCCAAGCCCTAACTCTAACCCTATGTATTATAAGTTCATAGGTGGGTACTAGGCTATCTGCCCAAAGGCATTTATAAGCCTAGCCAGAATGTGTTGGCTTTCGCCGTCCCCTTAGATTAGTTCCCTGTGCCTCTGCCCAGCACAGCCACTGAAGTGATCCCTGAGGTAAACTTTCCCATCCACTCATCAAGGTTTCTTTTGAAGAGTGTTAGCAAGGAGCTCTGCCTAATGTAGATTGGGATCTTTTTCCAAAGCATGGGAAGTCTCTGGGACTAGAATCTATCTCGCCAGTACGTCCTATTTATTGTTGTGGTGAGGTTTAGATCTCTAGAGCATGTGGCTTTAGGGGATAAGGTTTTCTTTAGGTGGAGCATGTCCATCAATTCTGGGTTGGACATGGCCTTGTATGTCAGGCAGAGATCACCTCTGAGTAGGTGGTATGCAACCGAGTACAACTGGAGTTTCTTCAGTCGAGCTGCTTAGGGCATCTGTTTGACGCCATTGATCCTCTTGGTGAGGTACTTCTGTGGTCTTTCCAGCTGTTGCAGGTGTCTTGTAAGGTACATCCCAAATGGGGCGTTGTACTCTAAGATGGCTCTGATGAGTGATGAGTAGAGGATTACAATGATCTCTTTTGATCTGGATGCGAACCCTTTTGTGATTAGGTGGGCCACGTAGAAGGATTTTCTAACCACTTTGGCAATATGATTATCAAAGGTGAGATTACTATCTACTTGGGTTCCCCGATCCCTTATTATGTCTTCCATATTTTGGGGACTACCATCTATGTGGTAGTTTGTGGGTACTTTGTTTTTTCCAAAGGGGATGACTATGCAGTTTTTGCCATTTAGCTTGAGGTCATGATTTTGACACCAAGTATCTGTCTCAGTGAGACCCTTTTGGAGGATGTCTGTGTCAGCCGGAAAGTCAATTATAGCCACAGTTTGCAGTTGTCTGCGAATTTGGTCAGCCATAGTCCTCCTGGGCTTGACTGTACCTCTGAGAAGTATATGCAGAACAGGAGGGGTCCTAGGACTGAGCCCTGGGGAACACCACTTGTAACCGGTTTAGAGATGGACCTAGCTTCCACAACTCTCACCATGTGGGTTCTGTCTGTGAGACAGTTGGCAACCCATCTTGTGACATAGGGGTTTATGTTCAGGCTGGTGAGCTTGTCTATAATACCAGAATGGGGAATGGTGTTGAAGGCCTTAGCAAGGTCTAGGTAGGCTGTGTGTACCACCTTTCCCTCATCTATAGCCTTGGTAACTGTCTCAAAGAAGTCCACCAGGATTAGGAGGCATGATCTGCACTTAACAAGCCAAACTGGGTAGGTTCCAGTGTTTGGAGGCTCCCAATGTCTCTGTTAATGAGTTCCATGATGATGTGCTCCATAGCCTTGCAGACCAAGCTAGTCAGGCTTATAGGGCGATAGTTCCCGGGGTCTGTTGTGGCTCCACCTTTGCGGAGCGGAATAACCGTTGCTGTGCACCACTCTATGGGTATGTAGCCTGTGGAGCGGCTGAGTTTGAACAGTGTGTTTAGGTGAGGGGTTAGTTCATCTTTAAGCTTGTGTAGGACACAGCCTGGGCACTGTCCAGTCCCACTGATGCTGAGTTTTTGGTTTTGGAGAGGGCTGTTTTAACCTGAGTGTCTGTGATTTCTGGGACTCTACATTCTTCTGGTATGGTTATGGGCCCTTTTGGGAGTGAGAGGGGGGTGAAGTTTGCGCTGAACCTCTCTGCCAGGATGTTGGTGATATTGCTCGGTTCAGTGTATTTTGTGCTGTTCTGCACTAACTCCGAGCAGATCTGAGCATTGCCACTTAGATTCTTGACATAGCTAAAGAATGCCTTGTGGTTATCTTTGGAGCCTTGGCTATTTTTTTTTTCAAAGCTTGTCTTGGATGATTTTATGAGGGATCGTAGTTTCTTGCTGATACTGATCAGGGATGTCTTCCCTTCTTGAGATTTTACACTTTTCTGTACTAGTTTCCTCCTTCTATTGTATAACTTGTTTATGGCAGGAGTCCACCAAACTGGTTTCCTTATCTTGGCGGAGTGAGTCTTGGTTTTGCTTGGGATGGCACGATCCATGCATTCTTGTAGCTGCCCGTAGAATGCATTAGTAAAGGATTTAGCAGCTTGGACAGTATTATCCTTCAGCATGGGGGTTTTGAAACTTTCCACCTCGGTCTTAAGTAACGTAAAGTTTGCTTTTGAAAAGTTTTTCATGGTGGCTTTCTTGTCCGGAGGTGGGGGCGGAATATGGATATCCAAAGTTATTTGTTTATGGTCAGATCTAACCAGCAAGGGGTTGACCTCTAGTGTGGAACACCGGTTGCCCATGTTGGTGATGACCAGGTCCAATATATTGTCACCTCTGGTGGGAGTGTTGACCAGTTGAACCAGGGTGTTTGAGTTTATAAATTCTAGGAAAAGTTGGGCAAGGGAGTTAGTACTTGAGTAGTTCTCCCAGTTAATGTTTGGGTATTTGAAATTACCCAATATTAGGGTGTTTGTTAGGACCTTTATGTTTCCCAGTGTTTCCAGAAACATAGAATGGGGGTCTTGGGACATGGTGGGTGATCTGTAGCAAGCTACAATTTGAATTGCAGTTTTGCCCATTGTTAGTTGCATGTGGATGATCTCTGAAGCATCGTGCTGTGCCACAAACCTGGAGGTGTGGGTATCCTTGATGAATATGGATACGCCCCCACCTTTTGTATTTCGGATTAGGTTCTGTGGCCAAAATGTATGGTATTAGTTGTAGCCTGTTAGTGCTGTGGTGCTCTCTGAAGCCTTAAACCAGGTTTTTGTTACAGCACATATATTGATTTTCTCCATACTGAGGTGTGTGCATTTTGAGGTTTAGACTTCTGGCATGGAGTAGCATTACCCTCAGTTTTTTGTTACTTGTGCAATTTACGGCTGTGGGTTTGTCTTTTGAGCCTGCCTAAAAAAGGCACTATGGGGGTGGCAAGAGCCTTGGCAAGTATTCAAAAGCCTAAGGGTGACAGGTGCAAGCCATCTCTAGCGAAGTAGCGTGGCTTGTCGAGCATGTCATCCCAGGTGGACAGACACTGGATCTCCTTTGAATGACACCAGAAACTTATCTAATTGTTGAAATCGAGAATTTTTTCTTTATACCGTGGCATCATTCTTGGTGAGGTCAGGATGCTGCTCAGGGTTAGGGTCATACTGGCCTGGGCTACATGATCAGAGAGCTCTTCCATGTCTCTTTTCATGTAGTCCAGGGAGGTACGGCTCAGGTCATTCACATCAACATGGACAAAGACAGAGTCATATTTGTACTTGTTCTGGAGTGACCTGAGTGCTTGTGTTATGTGGCAGATCCTTGCACCTGACAGACAGCTAACAGTAACCTTCTCCTTATTCAGCCTAGTGAGTGGGACGTCACTGTGCCTGACTATAGAGTCACCTATTACTAGTATGTTGGGTATGTTATTTTACCTTAAGGGCTGTGATTGTATGGCACACTGGTTTTCTGAAGTATGTGTTTCATGGTTTGTGTTGGGGGGGTGGAGGTTGCTTGGATGTTTGCTTTGGAGGTCTTTGTTGGTTTTGCAGATTTTTATTTACAGCCTCCGAGTATGTTTTCGTGTATTTATGTGTTTTTTGCCGGTGCTGGTTTAATGGGTCTATGTAAGACTGGTGGTATGATGCAAGTATTTCCCTTCTCCTCTTGACTGTCTGATCCAGTCTTGGGTTGAGAGAGCTTAGCTTCTATTTTGGCTGTATAACTGCACCTCTCGCATGTATTAGTGTTTGGTGGTAGGAGGAGGGGGGTTGTCTGTGTACATGACGCAGTTGTAACATTGCCTCAAAATGCCCAGATTCACCAGTTGGACTGGAGAGTACACCTGAAACTGCCCTTTGGACATGCTTGGATAGGTACAGTGAACTGTTTTACTGGATGGCTAGTAAAGTCGAATAGAGATCCTTGTCATTCTGTACAGTACAGGAGGGTCTAGTGCTAGGGTTTATAAGTGCTTGCTATAAGTTTTGAGCAAGTGCTGGGCTGAGAAATGAATGGCTTGAGTGCTTAAGTTGAAAGTTTGACTAGTTCCAAGGGAAAAATTGAAGACTGAAGAGGAGACTTTGTGGAGGCGTGAAGAGTTTTACCTTAGCTAACCGGTGCTGCACAGCACGCAAAACCGGGCAAATATGGTACTTATAGCAGGGAAATGAAAGAGATAGAAATTAGCCCAAAATGGCTAATAAACTACTAATTTCTGGGCTGAAACCACTCATCCAGGGACAGATTGGCTGCTCAAAGCTCCCCTCCCTCAGGTGAGCAGAGAAACTTCCTTCTATCCAAGTAAGGTATGGGCAAACACAGAGATTTGTAACACAGCCCTGAATTCAGCACTAACCTGAAAACTGGACTATACTAGCTCAGAAAGATGGGAAACAAGTACATATATATATTATTTCAGAAAATAAAGCAGATACACTCAAAAAAAACAGTTTAAAACCACAGAAAAAGGATAATTATTGTTATATAGCACAGGTCAGAGTTGTAGTCAATGCCCCCAGTAATAAAGTAGGAAGAAACACAAATACAGTAAAAGCAGATAAATAAAGTGCAATATATATATATATATATATATATATATATATATATATATATATATATATATATATATATTTAAAACAATAGAAAACAAACAGATTTAAACAAGTTACCCAATTATCCAGAAAAAAGCTCAAAACTGAGCCCTGTTCCAGCAGTCTTCAATCTGACGAGTTCTAACTGCACATCCCTGCTTATTAGGGTGCAGGGGAGCAGGCTCCAAAAAAAGATGGCCTGGAACAGTGCCTCAAGTTATACAAACAAAGCTAGATTCAGCAGGCCTGAATCTAGTCTATGTTACAGCAGCAAGGCACACCAATTTCAGAAAGAAACAGTTCAAATAAGCAGTCTCGATAAGCCTGTGACCAGAAATTCCCAGCTCAGAAGGGCAGAATCCAGTCTCTGCTCCCACAAGAGTGCAGACCACAAACTTTCTTAATGTAGAATATCTGGCCTGAAGCCCAAGTGCTTAAGCCAGAACAAATACACTTTTAGAATAGCAGACACTGGCTCTTCAGCCAGCAATTCCCAGCCTAAAAGGATGTAAGCTACCTGTCCTGCCACAACAGTGCAGACCACAAACCTTCTTAATGTAAAACAGCCTGTATGAAGCCCAAGTGCTTAAACCAAAAGACTTAGAATAACAGTTACAATTTAATCAGGCTACGATCAAGCAGTAATAAATGCAGCAGAATAAATAAAAGTGAGTACTTTTAAGAAAAGCAAAATAGAGTAGGAGGAAACACAAATACAGCAAAAGCAAATGAATAAAGTGCAAACATTTTTTTTTTTTAAGTGCAACAAGAGAGGAAGGAAGAACCTAAGTGGGCTGGCCTTCTCAAATCTTCGCTCTGTATTAAGTAGAGTGAACACTAGACTCAGAATATGATCTCACTGTACTCAGTTAAGTGAGCAAATGAGATGGACCCAAGAGAAGTGTTCTAATACAGACTTACAGGCAGGGCAGAAAATTCCAGAGCCACCAACACTAATACCAACTCAAGAACAGGGGGGTGGCTGGTTAACTAACTAGATAGAGACACACAGCACACCATTCAGAAACACACAATTAGGAAACAGAAAATATGAAAATACAGTACATTTAAAACTGCAGGTTTGTACTTAACAAAAGACTAAAATTCACTACTGCAAGTTTCACTTAACTTCAGCTTGTAATGCAGATGTTTGTAGCCAAGCAAGTCTCTCAGGAGTTGAGCATAAAAAATATATTACATATTACATTACTAAACACCCTTTCCCCAACTGTACCACTATTCAGAGGAAGAAAAGTTGTATTGTTGTTTTGTGATTCTCTCATTTTGTGTTTTCTCTCTTTTATTCTCACTCATTTATATTTCTCAAACTGATATAGCTTCATAGGTAAAAATTAGGCTTATCAGTCTGCAGACTATTACAGGTCTAGCCAGTAAACAGGAGTTAGAATCAAATCTTTTACCTTGTATCTATGAGGTTAAGACCTTAAACATTATGCCAACCCACCCCTTCCATGGATATGGAACTGGTGTGTTCTACCAATGATAGCATAATCATGTAAGAAAATTGATATAGACATTTAGATACTACATTGCATACTATAAAGGAAAACTATTTAGAAGTAGGCAGATGCAATTTATATTCTGACTATCCTTTAATAAGGACATGCAAAGCTTGTAATATTGAAATGTCTTACGGTTCTCACTTTCATGTCAATTTCCAAATATCTGAGATGCTGTGATATACTGCCAATGACTTGATATTCTTAACATTTGCTTGATTTGCAACGCTCTGCCACAGTGTATGCTGTTTTGGCATAGGACTCAGTAATATAACCTCACACTGCTTGCATTCTAGTACAATTTCTGGTGAAGTAGCTTATGGGTAAGGTCCTCATGTTACCCTGGTATTCAAATAAGGTTCTGTCAGATTCACTATATTGGTTTCACGTCCCAAAGACAAGACAATATGTTACTAAGGAATCTGGCTATTTCATAAATTGCACAAAGAAAGGTGTGACTTTGTGCTTATGTGCAGGAATATGTGTGTGCACATGTGTGTGACTTCCTGCATGAGCATGTGAGTGTGTGTGTTTGTGTGTGTGTGTGTGTGTGTGTGTGTGTGTGTGTGTGTGTGTGTGTGTGTGTGTGTGTGTGTGTGTGTGTGTGCGCGTGCATACCCGTGCGTGTGTGCGTATGTGTACACGAGTATGTGTGAGTGCACACATGCATGCAGTGATAGACTCCCCCCCATTCAAGCATTATTCTCTGCCTCATGTCCATATTTTGCCAGAATAGGTTCTGGTTTCCCCTTTACCCTGAAATTGATAAAATGATTACCAGAAAATGAATGATAGAATGTATGTATGCTTTAATAAATAAATGAATGAATGACTGAGTGAGAGAATGCGCTGGAGTGCTACAATGTGCTACCGGTAATAAGTAGTTTTGCTTTGCTTGTGGATATTCACAAAGTTATTGAAAAACTGCCATGCTTATACATATCCAGCTCATCTCCTTTGCACATTTCCAGTTTTCTAGTATAGTAGGAACATTTTTGCAAGTAATCATTGTTAGTTATCAATGCACAGTGCCTTACAGCAAGGTAAAGGACTGCTTGTCCGCCATATGTTAAGAAAGATTATATTTCAATACCTTTTGATGAAAGTTGTGGTAGACAGGTGATATACATATATATATTGTTTCTGTAGAACCTCCCAGAAACATGTGAGTCTGAAGTAAGAGCGAAAGTCTGACCTACTGAGTTGTGTGCAAAGATTAAATATTTTATTGCAGATGAAATTTCCAGATACATGAATGTGGGCTGATGGTAAATAGAGTCTCCATCACTAGGTATGATATTTATGAGAGATATTTTCCATCCACGATGAAGGAGAAGATATGGCTCCTAGGTATAGTGCAGATTGATTTTTATTAGATTTGTAGATGCTGGTTTGCATGAGTAGGGACTAACAGACTGAGTCTACATAAATGCATTGGTTACTGAGTGAGAATCTTTCTTTTGAGGCTTAGAGATGGCATAAAGTGGTGTATTGCTGGCTTAGCTACTGAGGAAGTGGAGCACAGCTACGTACTGGACTAAAGAGGAACTCTTGTGATTTTATAAGAGTTAAAAATGGATATGCTTTGTATGGATGTCTTTATGTTGCATGGGACTGCATGCATGTTTTGGAATTATTTTAAGACAATCATCTGCAAAAGTGAGATGTACATGCAGTTCTGAACTAAATTAATGCAGCAGGTGGTATAAATGTCTGTGGGCTGCTCAGCAGTATACATTTGGCAAAAGAATGATCCATGGTTTGCCCTCAGATACCATATGTGTGCGGCTGGTAATGTGAGAGCTTCACTGCCATGAAAAGCAGGCCTTTTTACAATATAGCAATATCACTAGCTCTATCTAAATCTATCTATCTATCTATCTATCTATCTATCTATCTATCTATCTATCTATCTATCTATCTATCTATCTATCTATCTATCTATCTATCTATCTATCTATCTATCTATCTATCTATCTATCTATCTATCTATCTATCTATCTATCTATCTGTCTATATATCTGTCTATCTAACTAGCTGCCTACCTATCTTTTTATCTATCTAGCTCTGGTAGAGATTATATATTTACTTCTGTATTCTGGCTAATTTATTAAATACATTTAGTGTCATTTATGAGGGGGAGATTTCTTTTCTGTTTTACCATTTTTCTTATGTTACCGTAGTTTGTAAATTGCACCATTATTTACAAAGTAAATGCCACTCTGGTATTAGAAGATATTGATATGTTGCATGGAAAACATGGTAACAGACCATTTAGAACCAACCATTTATTTACAAAGGGGTTGTCTACATTATGCTTTCTTCATTTTACACTTACATGCACTCATGCACTAAGATCGTCTATGATCTCAGATGGTTGATACATTATGGATGTACTGCACAACTGACATCTGTAGGATGCTGCAGAGTCATCAGTGGCAAGGCAGGTAGCACAGTAAGGGCATTATGAACAATGAGATTGATGTCTTTAAATGCTAATGAGATAGCCATGGGAAGATGCATGCAATGTGGTGAATTTGTGTTCTGTTGACGTCACTTTCAGCAAAGTCTATATGGAAGTTAGATCACATCCTCTCTGTTTTTGTTTTATGTATTCACCTGTTGGATACCACAATGTGTAAAGAGTGGAGATATATATTTGCAGAACTAATGAAATATATCACTTGAAGTGAAACAATGTCTATGCTTTCAGAGGTTGTGTGTCTGAAAATATAGAAGTTTAAGTTACAGTGGAAAACTTGTTCAGTCAAGAGATTCACTTGCTTGAAGGTACCATACTAGAAAACAGAAAGATCTGGATTCAGAAAGTTGATTTATTTTAACCTGTAAATAAATTAGCCAGGGATCCTGAAAAGGTACAGTATGACACATTCTAGTTTAATGCCAGGGAATAATGTATTTAACTTCCTTGCTTTTCCTGAAGACGAATCATGGTAACTGCAATGAACAACCTTGCAGGTGAATCCCTATTCATTCATGCCTACCCTACTCTTGCGAGTAAGCCTCTTCTTAGACTTTGATATTCTTGAAGAGAGAAATAACAAAATAGCACCAGAAAGAGAAAACAACCTGCAGCTATTATGAAGCTAGAAATAACGGGCCATTTTCCTTTTCTCATTCTTTATTCTTTACATGAGCACAAAGTCCTACACAATATTTTATATTACTGATCTAAAGAACGCATCCAAAGATTGTGAATTTACTGAGATACATGCTATATCAACAAGCGAAACAATTATTTTATTAAAAAAAAAACACCAGCTGCAGATGATGCTGTTAGATGGAGGCATGCACAATATGCCCTGGTTCAGGACAAGAGGCAAAGGATAACACACACTCACTACTTTGGTCAAAGCCTAAGATCCTATGCACATACAAATAGGAAAACTGCTACCTGTCAAAACTGCACAAACTTTACATAACCATGAGATGGCTGTGTTTTGATAGCATCAGACAGGGATATCCCCAAGGACAGAATTTGCACCTGCAGTAAGGACAAGGTAAATATGGAACCTACAATGAAAATAAAAGGGTTACATAACAAAGTACTCTCTTAAGGAAATATGCATATGCCCCAAGCAGAACATTTGTCTGATGTTTACACTTACGTCAGTAATAGCTTATATGTCTGATGTTTGCAGTATCAGTTACATACTCTTATCAATACTGTGCATCAAGCATTTCACGTGACCACTGTCCATAAAACATGGAACAGGTCAATTATACCCTAATTTACACAAGTACATTAAGAAGCAAGACTGAAGTACATACAAGTTTGACTGCTTTACTTACAATACTAACTGAAATACAAAGATGTTCAACAATTATATAAGCAATCATTCACAAGTGAGTAGAAACAAGAAGTCAAAAACTTTTCTTCTGTAATATATATTGATAAATGTAAGCTTGCCAGTAAGCAAGCATTAGTGATCTACTGTGAGCATCAGACATATACGCAACACTAAGTCACAAAGACTTTTGCAAAGAGCAGGAACAGCCATTATCATTTGCACAGGGGGGTTAAGGGATGGGGTGGCAAGATGGCAAGGATAACACCTAAGAAGTAAATGTGTGTGTGTAAGAAATACATGAGTCTATCAAATTATACAGTGGTCTAGGCCAGTAACAATAGATATGTAGCACTCAACAGTATTGTTTTGATAGCTTGCATGTGTGGGAAGTGGTATGGGCAAGTGATGATTTTTGTGTCAATGTGTGCGTTTGTTTACATCAACATAATCATGCTCTGTGCTTACACTACATCCTGGCATCTTGGACATGTGTGTGCCGTGCATCATTGTGTAGTCAGTTCACTGTGGTCACCACCGGTCACAAGAACCACCTCTGCAAGGAGTTGCTTTGCTACTTTCACAGCCCTGGATAGAAGTTGGGGTGCTACCTGAATGTAAGTGAAGTCTGCTGGATGAGCTATCTACACAACTATGTCCAGAATCATGACCCCATGGCCTACCACATCAGGATGTGGAGACCACAATCACTGATGGAGCAGTGGAAGAAGTGCAGCTACAGGAGTAGGATCTGGCATGGTCACATCTGCTAACACCAAATAGTGTCTCTCTGGCCACATGGATGCCCACTCTCCTCAGTAGACATTTCATCACAGACACTGTCCAATTCAGTGTGTCATTCATCCTGTCTAAAGAGTAACCCACGTGATTTACTGAGTCAAGTACATTAGAATACATGACATTTAGTACTTGGTGCTGTGGTAGCGTTGTCGCCTCACAGTAAGATGCAGTCCGGTTCAATTCTCAGCTAGAGCATCTTCTGCGTGGAGACATGCATGAATGGGCGTACCTTCGTTGAAGGTTGTGCATCAGGGCTGGTAAATCGGCACGTAAAAATCAACTACCAATCATTAGCGGACCAGAGTTCCGCTGTGGCGACCCCTAACCGGGGAAAGCCGAAAGACACAAACAAACTATCTCTTCCAAGGTCCTAGTGAAACATACCTGTGCCTCCTCTATGGTCCTACACATGTGTCTGGTGGCACCTAATAACATATCAGCACCAGCAGGAGGGTAGACAGCAGGCCTTATTGAAGCACCTCTAGCAAACCTACTTTGTGGCATCTTGTCCTTGTGATGACTACAGGGAGAATCCACCAGTTCTGCAGTCGAGTTAACCATACTACCCTGATCAATCTGTCCATTATCTGAGGACTACTTGTTATGGGTATGCATAGACATACTGACTGGACCAGAAATATGGGCATGGGATGTTGGAGGAACAACTTCAGTGTCAGACTGACCATCTTCAATACCAGACTCTTCATTGTCACTATCATTATCATTATCATCATCATCATCAGAGACTATTGATACTCTGGCATAAGGTGATAGGAGTTCTGTAATGCCATTGTCAGGATCACCAATAATAACAAGCAATAAATACAACAAAGAGAAACAGGGAATGAAACTGATCAAAATCTTTTGCTATACAAAAGGTATGCCAAACCATAACAGATGATAAAGCAATACAATACTACTCTCAGTTAGACCTAAATCTACCTTATATACACTCATAATACTAAATATGTGCTTAACGTGTGCAGCTGGTCTTGCAGACTGCACTCCAGATATCTCTGCATGTAAGTAAGGGAAAGGAAAGAAGGCTGATAAGTATCACAGTGAAAATGAAACCAGAAGCAGAGAGCAATCTCCTTTACATGTGCAGATTAAAAAGAACTTTATACAAAAATATACTAATCAGTTGAATTCCCCACAAACCCTCCTCAATTTATCTATTACTATGTCATCTAACTCATAATTATTGCTGGTCATAGATATATCAGGCATATAAGATATATTCATACAATGATATATACAATGACACTTACAGTTATTTTATCTTACATAGCTGGAAGTCCTGCTTGAGACAATCTGGGCTTGTCATCTATAAAAGCACCAACATCAAGGATTCTGTGAGAGCCTCTGCCGAGCTTTCTGGATCTCTGAAAGTGAAGAGGAACTCCTCTGTTTCGGTTACTGGTGGTTCAGTAGAAAGACCACCTCCAATAGCCACCTGTCCCTGGGCAATTTCAGCTGCTCTACAGTGGACAGAGGTTATCATATCATATGCCTTGGGATCTATCTTTGAGTAACCTCTCCCATGCCCTCCGGCAACATTGATGTCTTAACCACCTGCTGCCATATCATGTCTCAGTCACATTGGTCACTTGTACCTTTCCTCATGATAAAAGCTCTGGGTTGATTTACGGCCTGGATAATGGCCTCATTTTCTGCATAAGTGAATGGTGGCTTGAGAAGTATATATTTATTCTTAGGTGACATATCCCAGTATTAGATGAAATAGAAAACAGATACAAATAAAATGTTTAATAAACAGACAAGATGGCTTTGAACTCATTTATGTCTGAATGTATGCATACATCAAGCAAATAATAGTAATGCTCCCTATCACTACACACAAGTTAAGACACCCATCACAAAATAAAATATAGTAATAAATTAACCACAAATAGAATAGTTCTGTAATGTGGAAAATAGTTGTTTAACTGTGCAGTACTTTGCAGCATTAACAGTACTAATGCTGCAAGCAATGCATTGCACATCATAGCATTAGCAATACTAATTCACAATGTACAAGTAGAAATGGTGAAAACTGTTATAATGCTATCTTCACTGGTGTGGAAGGCAGCTAGGTAGATATTACAACCTTAACACTTTGAGTTATACATGTAAAAATACTTGACCTAGCTGTGAAGTTATAATACACTCTTCTGCAATTACTGTTCACATTCCAAGAAAATAAATCCTATAAAATTTATGTCAGGTAGCATTCTTTACCAAACTTTGTAATGCAGATAAATAATTGATATGCTTGGGCTATGCCAACAGTGAAGGATAAAAAAAAAAACAACAACAAACAGGCAGACAAAAAATGGTTTGCACATTGCAAATCATCCTTAGTGATACACTTAAAACATTCTGTAAGAAACAGCAACATACCTTGTCAGAAAAATCAGTTTAGAAATGTGATAAATTTCCAAATGTGTGTGCAATTAGCAGTATCAAGCTCTCTGAATCCAAACCGTCTCCCCCACTACAAATAAAAGTTAATTAGCTGTACAATTACCTTTATACAGTATAGAGCCAACCCTCAGAGAACTATGACTATGAAAATGAGGTGTTAAATTGCTAGCATTCCTGAATACCACAATCTGCTCTAAGTTCAGAGAAGATAAACATGATGACATGAGCTACATGATTGCATTCACACACCATAGCACTGCAAGCATGAACTTTGAGAAGTCTTATATCTGCTCATGACTTACAGCTGTCTATGATTAGTCTGACTGCAGGAGTAATCAGTGTTTCACAGTTTCCATTTTTTGATGTGTACTTACTGAGGGTGTATCAGGGAGAACAGACTTAGCAAAAAGTCTGAAAGTATACTGACCGAGTTAGAACAGTTACATTCCTAACATTCAACTGTTGTTTTAATGACCACAGTTACTGACTCTTACTAAGAAATGCTGTGCATATTCAAGGGAGTACATTAGCCATTGATACAGAAACCATATGCAGCAAAAGTCAGACAGCATTGCTGTTAGGAAAGCATAGATAAGGGAATAAGGCACCACAAAAAAAGAGACAAATACACCTGCTTGTTTACAGACTTTGTCTAATATTGTGTGAATACGTGAGTATCCTAACTGCTGCCAGTATCCCACTCATTTAGACATTTACTGGCAAATGAGAAAGGCCAACTCTCTAAACTTGATTTTATTGTACTTTCAATGTGATGTGATACAATGTTACATTTTAAGCAGCTCTAAGCACTTTTACTTCTTGCTAATATACGCTATTGTCTGTGGCAAGTACAGGAAATGGTCTTACATGATTGCTATTATTACCAATGTCTGATGGTTCAAATCCTTACATGTTATTATTGTAAGATAACAAAGTTGAGGAAATATCAGAAATTTACATTTAAAGTACTTTTTTTAAAAAATGTGTATTTTTTCCTTGATCATTTGTGTGCCATTTGGCATTGCTCTTTGTTAGCTGAAAGCAGTCAGTAGCACTAAATTGCAGTTCACTTCCCAAGGTAAAAACTAACAAATATAATTTGGTATGCCATCAATAGAGCAAATGAGACTGGCATCAGAGCACTTTCCTCAGCACTCTGGACAGTACTGAGTAAAAAAATTCAAGTTGTCACACATCTATTTCTGTAGCATAATGTGTAAAAGTATTGAGCTTAGAGAAACAGTACAGGTGATGCAGGGTTCAAAACCTGTTTAAAGATAATTTTACCGATTGGCACTCATTTTCATGTATGAATATGTTGGGCTGGATAATTCAAGTGATGCCAGTATTAACTAAAACTAACAGATAGATATGTCATTTGAAATTACATCAATATTAATTGTGTAGGCCATGTGAAAAATGAAACATTTTCTGCTGTTCCCTGTCCCCTTTCCATTCCTATTTTATTACCTAAAGTACTGATATCATGTGACATAGAGATGTGAGAAGACTGACTGGGCTTGTGTATTGCAGGAGCCGAGCATTGCTAGATATACACTTTGATCTATTTCATTTTCCTTTAATCGATGATGGTGAACCTTTTGGGCTTGGTGTGTCAAAAATTCAGAAAATGCTTATCTTGACTCTGCTGGCATGTCAACCCCTCCCCTCCCTGAACAAAACAGAAAATTCTTTACATATTAATTTATTTAAAAAAACACAGTCCAAATGTGTGCTGCTATGTATTATAAAAGAAAAATCAGTGACTTACAACAGGGAAAACAATATGTGCTCTGATAACTGGGCTTAAAATAGTGCACAAAAAAATTACCCTACTTTTAATAGTCATTATGAATTGAACTGAAAAAAAAAATATGTGACACATTTTGGTTGCTGAATTGCAGGGTCACATATTTCTTGTATTTTTGTCCATTCAGTTTCTTTGGTAACTTAGGTGTTGGTGAATGCTGGTGTGTCACCCAAAACATCATGGTGTGTCACCTTTGACACACATGTCATAGGTTCACCATGACTGCTTTAAATTGCTATCCAAACATTTTTGTAAATGTTTTACTAAATATTGTCATTTCCTTTTGTGCACTACTTGGCAGCAAACAAGTGTGGTTGTGTTAAGAAAGAATCTTGTGGATTCAAAAGCTTCATTATTAAAGTGTTATTATACTGTTTATGGTTGAACTCAGAGCTTGTTCTTTTATTGCAGTACTTGGCAGCACACATCAACTTTCATGGCTTAAGGAAAAAAATGAAAATTTAATTTGGCTTTCAGTAGTGTAAATAGGCCTGGAATTGGTGCATGGATGTAAGCAATCTGGATAGTAATGACATATGTCTACAAATCTGTGGCATAGGGTATAAATTAAGTGAACTGAGAGAAATAACACAGCTGATACAGTGTTTATATCATGTTTACAGATCATATTTCAATTTTTCTCAATATGCATTTTATTTTTTTTTTTTATTTGTAATCTGCATTTGTGCACTGCTTAGCTTTTCCCTAACAGGGTTCACTACAGAAGGAAAATAGTGAAAAAATAGTTTAGGCTACCTTATGTAGTGCAAATATGCCTGAGAACAGTGCATGGGTGTCAGCAATCTTCTGGGTAAAACTTAGTGACTGAATTCTGCATCTCAGAAAACTATCCCTGTAGTACAATGCCAAATTGGATTGAATTGAGAGAAATAGGACAGATGATGCAGTGTTCATTAATAATTTTACAAATGACGGTATTACTACATACTTACACATATTTATTTTATCACTGTGTTGTGTAAAACTCAACTATTCTTAGCATTGCTGACAGCATGTGAACTGTTCTCTCAACAATTTCACATTATTTGTCTTCCAAAACAAGTCTGGTAATGTGTTCAACAAAATACAATTATAATGTTGCAAGGAGGTGTGTGAAGGATGAATGTGTCACAGTAATGTTCTTTTTGCTCTGGTTATTGCTACATATACCCATTGATTAAATTCAATTTACTGTCATTTTTTTCCTTTCACATATATTTTTTTCTAATGCCTTTTCCATTTGCTGTTCATTTGAGAGAGCAAAAACGTGGTTCACCTCATAAAGAAAAAAGTGAAAAATGTAGTTTAGCCTGCCTTACATAGTGCAAATGAGCCTGGCAATGGTGCGCTTTTGTCAGCACTCAGGACAGTACTGAGCAGAAAAATTCCAGCTGTCACTCACTTATCTCTGTGGTATAAGGTAGAAATACAGTTACTTTTGAAAGAAAATGCAGATGAATAACAGTTCAAATCCAGCTAAAAAATACTTTCACAAAGTGTGTCAACATAGCATTTCTTTCAACATTTTGAGTAGGAATTCAAAGCTAATGACAAATGAGAGTGATAAACATATTTATTTATTTAGTTATTTCGTTATTTGGTTATTATTTTTTTTATTTCTTTATTTGGTTATTTATTTATTTATTTGTCTTTATCAGGAAAGTCTGACCGGGAAATATCCATATTCAGCAGAAGCCCTGAGAGAAAAGTTCCATTTGTTTACATTGCATTACACTACGCTCCAGTTAAACACTGAGTAGTTACATTTCTATTTACATTCATACACAAACAGTAGTTACATTTATACATTAAGCCCATGTGAAATTTAGTGGATTTTACAGGCAGCAGTTATGTATAAAATTGCTTTGTCATTTTAGTGAGAGGTTGACAGCATTATGTTTAAGGAGGGTGTTTGGAGATTATTGTACATTGAACACAAAGTCTTAATGGCTTTTTAAGTTTATTATTTGGTTTATTGCAAGCAATGTATCAACAATGCTTGTATAATTATTTTTTTTTCCATTTAGCATACATCATTAATGCATCACATATAACCTCAAGCTAATTTTTGCACACTTTCTAAAACATGACAATGATGATATTTAAATTAAAATGTACTTGCATATGTATGATGGACACAAAAGGTTTGTTATATTCATAATGACTCATCATGTATGCTATGTGTTTAGGATAGTATGTTTTGTGAAATATGTATGTAACATACAGTACACTGTATTGTTCAAATAATGCAGCTCCATCCATGTGAAATATATTTACAAACAGAAATGCTGCCTTTTACATAGAAATGCATTCCCAGGACTACTTAAAGTCACACAAATACATGTCTCTCTGAAATATATCTCTATTAGTTCTGAAGTTAGTATTTCTGTAATTATCATACATTTGCTGGTGGCAATGATAATTAATAAGGTAAGTTGCAGTTTTTGCTTTCTTTATCCTATGGGTTCAATTCCCAGCTGTTACATCACTATTTTAACAGTATATAAGTCCCAACATCAAAATACATTACCGTTCATTTTATTTATCTATCCAAGTACCAAGGATTACAAGCCAAGCCATTAAGCATTTCATTGTAGAACATTGGAACATCTGTCACTAGGCTGGGCATCACAAATGGCAAATATCACTGCCATGATTCACACCTTTATTGCTAATTCATGTAAGTAGTACCAATGTGTCTGCAGAGGAATCTATATGCTTTCAATTGTGCATATGCAGCTGGTAAGGCTATGTGTATTTGTGCACAACCTTTTACACATGATATCTGAATTTAGTGCCAGTTCAGACATATATTGCTAACTTGATTTCTGCAGACATGACTGGTGATGGAGAGAATGGTGCCAAATCTAGAGTACAAATGTGGGGACTTGAGGAGTCCAGTATTTCTGTGGTACTCCTTATGAAGTGCTACAGCTGTAGGCTGCTACAGGTGATTATGGTTACAGCATAAGGCTATAACCAGTGCAACTGGCATTCCACACACTGAGAAACAATGTTGTCACTACTATAGTGACTTTAAGAAGCACATGCAGGACCTCCTATGCTGATGGGGGATAAATCTAGGACTGCAAACAGCACTCATTTGTGTAAGCATAACTTGTATATGATATGGCATTAATTATCTGGCCAGTAAATGAAGTTATTCATTATGCTTTCATATATATATATATATATATATATATATATATATATATATATATATTTTTTTTTTTTTGGTAGAGTACAGCTACAGAGGAAGTAGTAGCAAACTATGAGGTGCACCATGAAAGATTAACTCACCTCAGAGAGACAAAGGGGAATTCTTACTCGGGTCCTAATTCAAGCCAGATACCTATTTTCAGCCACACAGACACCAGCATCTTGAGCAGGCATACCCCAGGCATGCATGTCATCCCCAATAACTCTCCGTGACTGCATTATGCAATGAGAACACAAGCTTAACTGTGTGTTTGGGTTAAATACCCAGAAGCAACAATTAAATTTTTATTACAATATAGTATTCCTAAAATATTAATGGCAATAATATGTCAGGAAGAATTCAAATATGGTGATTGCAGTTATTACATTTGAGTGCATATATCCTATCCATGACAGGGAAATAAAGGCTGCTCTTTTTTAAATCAGAGCAGTGAAATTTGTTTATCTTCTGATACATTAATACCCTTCCCATCATACATGGTTGTGACATTAGTATACAATAATAAATTATCATTGTTGTGTATGTATTAACATAAAAAAGTTTATTGAAAAAATAAATTAATGTGACATGCCAGAGATCTAATTATCTCTATTTTGTAAACCTTACCCTATCTGTGCTGTTTTTATGGGAGGTGGTATAATTTATTTACATTTTGCTGTTTGCATACCTTGCTGCTGAAAACAAAATAACGAACAGCTCAGACACGAAAACGATCCACTATGGATTGGCCTGCCATACCTCCACATATGGCACCCCAGACACCCAGCACTTCAGGTTCACAACCTGTCAGCATTTTTTTCACAACCCCTGTCCTATCTACTCCACCTGTTTTAGGTAGATCTGTCCCAGTTTCTGGTACAGTGGTACACTCCCAGGGCAGTACCAGAGGAGGTGGTAATTTTGTCACCCAGCAAGCACTGACAGGGCTTATAGAGGATACCATGGAGAGGGCCCCCAGTGCAAGTATTGTCAGGTTTGAAAAGTTCCTGCTTCAGATTGCAAAAATGATGCCACATCCAGCACTGACCAAGCCAGCTGATACAGGAGACAATGATGACAGTTCTGAGGATAAATACAATATTCTCACTGTTCTCAAGCTGGACATAGGTACACCTTAAACATCCCTTACCTATCTCCAATAATGGAGTCTCCAACCTTTTGTCTCCATCAATATTCCTGTCTTACATTTATTTTTTATGTCTGCACATTGTTGCTAACCTACTTACTTGACCCTTTCATTCCTAAGCACCATCCGCAACATTCCACCCCCCCCCCAGAAAAAAGTTGGGAACACTCCACCCCCCCCAAAAAAAATGCATAGCTCTCCACTGTGCCTATGTGTCATCTTGATACACTTGATTAGGTCCATCTGGCTATACAATATTATTTTGTTGTTGTCACTCATCCCTGGCATAGTGACTCTCCAGTGTTATGAAATTGTGTGTACAATAGGGGTCTATATTATGTGATCGAATGCTTAGGTGATCAAACACCTAAACATCGACCACATAATATCGAAAGGAAAAAACAGCGGACAGCCAGTTTAACACAGAGAAAGATTTCCCTTGGCTGTTCGCTGGAATTTGCCATTTTCTCCACTGTGGAGTGATCTCAGAGTTGGCATATTTAGTTGAGGGGGTGTGGTGGGCAGAGCCCCTCACGTCAGGGTGTGTGGGAGGAGATGCCCCCCAGTTAATTTGGTTGTAAAGTTAATTATTTTTTATGTGTCTGACAGTAACGTTTCCTGGCGGTGTTCACTGTTTTGCAGTTCGATATTATGTGGTCGATGTTTAGGTGTTCAATCACCTAAGCATTCAATTGCGTACTATAGACCCTAGAACAGTACATTTATATTGTGAAGAATCTTATAGGTATGGTGCTGTCCCACCATTCTCCTGCAAATTCCTGTATTCTTATGCTTGCCAACCCCAATTTCACCACTGTCATGTCCACTCCATTCTCACATTTTTAATCTGGTCAAAAATAGATTCATGCAAAACACACATGGCCAGAAATGGCCCATGGAAAAGCCTTCACTATATGCACTTAGAATTTGCACTGAGAATGCATATTGCAAGAATGGCTAGTTATGGTGAACACTGTTAAACTTCTTACTGCAAAAAGTGATAATTTCATTTTAATCCACCACGGTCGAGTTACTTTCTCAAAAATGTGCTTACATCTGCTATGCCACGGGAATAACAAGTAAACACAGACTAAAGGCAGCACTGTAAAACATTTACTGTAACATTTCTTAGGCTGCTGGATGTAATGAGCTAGGCATTTCTCTTTGGTATGTTGAGATTATTATCCTGTTTGTAGACTGATGTTTTTGCATAGCATCACGGGTTTGATTACAGCTGACATAGGTCAAATTATTATTTCATGACATTTCCTATTCCTATCATATAGTTAATGGGAAATGTTTGCGTGTCCCTAGTTACAGAATGTTATTAGCATACCATTCCAATACAGGGACACTTAGTAAACCAGTCTTATCCTGCTTATGTCTGCATGTTGGTTGCACTCTCATGTCCCTTATTTCTCCCTATAGCAAGTACTTTATTGTATATATTATTACAGATGAATAATGATTTAATAAGTAAGAGTAAAGCACCATACAGATGTTCCTACATCTCCCGCAAAACATATTGTTGCTCTTTCTCTATTCATCTGTCTATAAATCTCTCTGCTCAGTCCTTCTGTTTCAGTACGCTGTCACTGCCATTCAACTGTGTTATTTAAATGGTGCAATATAGTAATTCCTTCATGGAGTTATGGGATAATGCCCACATGTATAGACACATTTTAACTACTTTTATGGATTCTAATGCAGACATTAGCTAAGTGTTACTGTGTTTGGTTCAGTATTTTAATGTGTTCCTGTTGGCTACATATTGCCATAATCCACTATTATCCTATTTCTGTCATAAGCTGTTTTTTTTCCCTACCTCTGTCTCACCCTATCAATGCATATTCTCCCTTTTGTGTTATTCTTCTTCCTCCTCTGCATTTGTCCAATATCTGCCACCAGCACTAACTGTAACTAAGGCTAATTGGAAGTAAACAGCTTATAGGTTCATAGACAGCCTTTACAAGCCCAGTCAATAATACCCAGAAGATGACAATATTATATCTTAATCCCCAGATATGGGATGGCATAGCATCAAGGTAGTGGGTCTTTAGATGTTGAAGCCCTGAGTCAATTTGCAGACTGCTTCTGTCCATAAGAAACATAGGCAATATCCCAGGAGTGAATTTTTGGATCCCCATCCATTTATCCAAATTCTTTTTGAAAAAGATTGAGAGACAGGTTTGTTTAATGAAAACTGAAAATTTATTCCATAGACAAGGTAGCCTTTGGGATAGGAATAAAATTAGTCACAAATTCAATAAATGTGTTTAAAAAAAAAGAATATTTCTCTTCAGCAAAGTTCTGCCAGAGTCACAAATATGGTCCAGGGCCATGAAACGTGTAAGCCTCCTAGAATTTTCCAGGGATGGATCAGATAAGGCTCGTAGGTCAGGCTTAAGTTCCCTCTAAATAAACAATATGAGACAGAATAAAGGGATAGGGCCTTTACTCAGTGCGCATAAGACGTGTCTTACGCTTTGTATTTTCTTTTTACTGAGAAACCTCTGGGGCCACTGCAATTGGTGTTAAGTGCCTGCTTAGCTACATGCAAAAAGGAGCATTGTACTCAATTATGAACCTGATGAGGACCACATGCAATGGCACTATGACTTCCTTATCTTGATGCAATGCCTTTATTTATAAGTTGAGCCATACAGAAGCATTTCCTCACTGCCATAGCTACCTGATGGTCAAGTTATGTCAATATATTTTAAGGTTTTGCTTTCAGCTGTATTAATGTGGTGCAGTTTGTATTGCTGTGCTTAGCTATATTTAGTCAGTTTAATATACTTTTCAACAAGCTGAAGTGTTGAATGCACAGATCACAGTTGTCAAGAGGATAATGAAGATAAAAGCATACATTCTAATTTTCTGATACTTGCTGACACATGAACTTTTTAAAGTACAACTTCTTATGTAGTGCACTTAGATAATATTCAGACATTCATTTTTTTCATGGAATACTCTAGATTCGAATCCAGATGGATGTAAAAATATTTTTAAAAGTTTTGTCTGACTCCTTTGGCTGTAAATGTTGGTTATACCTTTCCTTAATACACCATTATCTTGCTGCTGTATTAATGTGTCCACTCCCTGTTGTGTTGCCTGTCTTGTGCACATCTTGCATGAATAATTATGATGACTAAGCAAACAGTAACACAACATAAATATTTGCATAAATGAAACATGCACTAATTTGTTATTATATCTGTACTGCGTATTCCTGTTATCAATCGTTCAACTCTTCCCACCAATTCTGTGTCCTCCAAGAAAGCTCTTTGATTCCAAAATGTTTCTAGAAGCCATATTTCCACCAGCAATAACATGTTTGGTCACTCATGTTTTTTATAACACACTTATAGCATTAATATCAGGACTGATTAAATTAAGCTGACATAACAAATGTGCAAATCACATCGTGCAGTGGGGCAGTGGTTGCATTGTCACCTCACAGCAAGAGGTTCTATTCTTGGATGCAGTGCCTTCCATGTGGAGTCTGTATGTCCTTCCTCCATTTGTGTGGTCTTCTCTGGGTACTCTTGTTTCCTCCCACATTACAAAGACATGTGTCTGGAGCATTTCTCCTTGGGCATCTGATGAAAATTGGCTTTGTTCCAAGTCAGACTTTCCTGGCAAACAAATGCTAAATAAATAAAAAAATGACCATAACAAATATCTATTTTGTTTTCCAGCAGATTCTCATATAGTTGTATGCCTATGATTCTTTGTGTGGAAGTCAGCAAAGAGCACCATGGATGACAACTAATTCCCATCCTAAGTTTAAAATCTCAAGATATGATAATGCATTTGCTAATACTTCTCTATCAGCAGTGCAACTGAGCTTATCAGCGATGCATTCCTCGCAGAGAGTTAAAGCAAAACCACAGCAAATAATTCTTTGTTTAGTTTTCAGAATGTTTGTATGTCTGTATGAATATTTAAAACAAGTTATATTGATTTCGGAGTGATGTTGACTCAATTAATTCAGTCGGTTGATATATGTCTGCTCTTCATTGTTTATGCTTGCAATTGTGTTACGTTATGTTGGTTAATCTATTTGTATATAGGAAGTGTTTGTTTTATCAGCAAAGCAGGAAACTTTGATCGATAATCCACTGGTTTACAACTGTTATTTTCTCTGACATCCCATATTGTGAAACAGATACACGTCCGTCACAGTAATACTATGTATATGAAGGACAGTATCTATATCTTAGTAGAGAAGTATGTCATTACATAGGACAATCATAGTGCAATTACATTGATCTATGTGCACATATGCATGTATCCTAAAACCTGTGATACACACTACCATCTGTTCCAAACAGCAGATTTTAGCAAATATGAATATGCTTTTCCAAATCATTAAATTCAGACTTTTTTTGTGGCACATTTGACTAAAATTGTGCTATCTAGATTGTGCAACTAGATACAGAGGAGTTTCAATGATGAACGTGGGAAACTTGTGTGTATGTAACACTTAATGCTGCATCCACCTCACTGGAGGAGCATGCATTTAACTTTACACACATCTTCCTTATCCCACTTTTAACAGAAGCATCCTCTCTGCAAAACACTGATGAGGTCAACTGTGAAATGTGAACTCCCTCACCTTAAGAATCAGACTTCTCCTGCGGCACTTGCTACTAATACTGTGGTGTGTCAGTTGTAAAAGTAGATAGGAGTTTTGAAACTCAACATGGAAATCTTGTGTGTGTGTGCAAATGGGTCCATTTAAAGTCAGGTGAGCATGGCCTCCAACACAAATATACTCAATCAACTTCCACTCTGGTGAAACATTTAAACTGCAAGTTGACTCTACCATCCCCTTATCTCACCTTTCACAACAATATCTTCTCTGCAACACATTGATGAGGTCATTCTTTCTAAAGTACACTCTCCCCTGTGGTGCATCTGTTTTTCACATTGTTTTATAGAATATGCAACGAGATAGGTAAGAGGTTCAAAAACACCAAATGATTAACTTCTAAGACTATGTACATGACTGCAAATGAATTTAGAACTGGTTAACACACTTTTTACCAGACACATCTCCTTTGCAATACACTGGTGATGATATCCCTTCAGAGATGCTGTATGCCTCACTTGTACTCAGAGTTTTCATGTGTCACTGGCTGATACTGCTGTGCTATATAAACTGTGAAACTAGATAGGTACGTCGTTTGATCCATTTCTTCCTTAAATAGTGTGACGGATTACTGCTGCATACAGATGGCTACCTCACAACCACAGTTATGTACACTTACACTCATGAGATGTGTTTTCAGTGGCACAATGTTAAGCAAAAAAATTATAGCATCTCCAGAGGAAATACATTTTTGACAAAAGAACGATTATGTAATACTTCCTTAACTGCAGTCTCTCACAGTTGTAGTGTGACTTCTCCTGTGGCATGTGACTTTGATTCTGTGCTTTCATACTCTCATACTGTGCAGACAGCTCTTCAAATACATATATGCTGAATAACTGTACAGTGTTATTGTGCCCTATGAGAAAATTTTAGCAAATACATCCAGCTAATAAACAATCGATATCCAGCTAATAAACATTCAATCAAAAATGACTTATTTCAATAACTGGCTCAGTTTTTGGTGTCATTCAAAGGGGATCTAGTTCCTGTCAGTCTGGGAAGCCATGGTCCACAAACCTTGTTGCTGTGCCAGAGACAGTGTGCACCTGGCACCCCTAGGTTTTTGGCTGCTGGCAAAGCATCTATCTTTCCCCATAGTGCCTTTTTAGGCAAGGTCTCAAAAACATTACTAATGTGAAATTAGCCAATCAGAACAAAATAACGATCCTGCTGCCAAATGCTAGGACCTGCACTCCCTGGAAACACTTCTGTCACTAGAAGATGTAGATATCTGTGCAGTCATGGAAGCCTCATTTAAGGCCTCAGAGAATACCCCAGCTGTGCAAGGCTACAATGCCTTCCACACCTTTAGATTGCAGAACGAACATGTCAAAACCAAAGGAGGTGGTGTTTTAATCTATATTACAGATAAATTCACCTCCAGTCAAGTTAGGCAGGACAACTCCAGGGAGTTAATCCAGGTCCAGATTACAGTGGTTAAGACCCTCATTCAAGTCTTAGCCAGTTATAAATCCACCACCATGGGTCACGACAACCATGAAGCCTACTTAGCTAAACTGAATAAAATCCAAATTTTACTGAACACACTGGTTATGGGGGATTTCAATTATCTCACCATCAACTGGGAAACCTACGCTAGACAAAACTCACTAGCACAAAAGTTCCTTGACTTTGTGAATTCAAATGCCCTGGAATAAATTGTCCATACCCCAACAAGAGGAACAAACATTCTAGGTCTGGTCCTCACCATCATGTCAAATGGGTGCACTGCTGAAACTGTTGGACCCACATTAGTTAAAACTGACCACAAACCAGTCACCTTCGAACTGGCACTAATCACTAACACCAGAACTCACAAAGGGTGAAATCAGACTAAAAAACATCACCAAGGCAAATTATACCCTCGTAGGTGAAGTTATAAATGCATTCAAATCCCCACCCCAAGCTGGAAGTAGTAACTATGCAGAAGCTTACTCTAAAGCCCTGTACAATTACTTGCATAAGTATTTAAACTCAGCTGTAGCAGAATGAATCAAAGCCAGAGCCCCAAGTAAAAACAAGCTGTCATGATGGACATCCAGCATCAATAAACTGTACAATAAACACAAAAAGTTGCTGTCCAAGAAAACAAAGGCAAGGCCCCAACAATGGAAAAGCACCCTCCTCAGCCTCAACAGACAAATAAGACAACTTGTCAAATCTTCCAAGAGCTCCTTTGAGAGAAACCTAGTAAGCATTGCCAAGGATAACCATAAGGCCTTTTACAGCTATGTGCATAATCTAAAGGGTAGGACCCAAGCATGTGCAGAACTTGTGGCCAATGGTATCACACATACTACATCCACAAAGATAGCAATCCTGCTAGCAGATGGAATTACCAAATGATGTCAGTAAGGCCTCATACAGACCAACAACTGATGTATTAGTCACAGTCTCAAACTGAATACAGAGAAATGCACCATCATTCCCTTCAGCACAAACAATGCCCCTTCACACTATAAAATCAACAACAATACCTTAAGTACCCATGAAGTGGTAAGGGACCCGGGATCGCAGATTGACTGTGACCTTAATTTTGACCACCACTACTACTGCAGTAAAGAAAGCTTTCCATGTAGCACAATTGATTAGTAAAGGCATTGCCTTGAGAGCAAAAGAAGTTATAACTCCACTATAGTCAACACTTATCCAGCCCATATATGAGTATAAAACCCCATTCACCATGTATTGTACTAAAACCTATTGCAATTAGAGAAACCTCAGAAGTTTCTAACAAAGAAGATCAAAGGGCTGCAGCATGTGCCTTACACAGACCGACTAAAGTCCCTGTCCCTACACTCAGTAGAGTATAGGCTTTTTAGGGGAGACTTATGCCTGGCCCACAGAACAATCCAAGTCCCAAACCTAATGAACCTCCTGCATATTTGTAAATCAAATGGGTCTAGGGCTACCTGTTCCAGGGACTTAAATATGGCCTGTGACTTAAGTAGGATATGCTGGAGGGACAGACTTATCTCCCAGTGACTGACACGTCTTTGGACCAGGCTACCAATTCATGTGAAACAGAGCACCTGTATAACATTGTTCTAGAGGAACTTGGCTGAGTGGATGAGACACCATAAATTATTACTGGGGATAGCACCCACAACCCTTCTGAACATGGGTAGTCCTCACTATATGCAGTCTTGGGTGCTGACTATCCCTTCTATGTTACTGCATTGGACTGAAATGGCTAGACTTGAAATGACCTCCATGTCAATAGCCTCGTAATTTCATATGATCCTATGAATTCTGACAATTCCATAAACTCTGTGTAGGCTTCACACGAAGCCTACATGGAGTTCACTTGTTTGTGCCGTGAGCAGCAGTCCTAATTGCATATGCAAGTCACACATTGCATTTACATGCATATGTGCAACATTTTTGACCATCAACAGTATTGTCAACTAGGAAACCATCCAGAGCAACATGAATGCTGGAAGAACATGCATACAAGTTTGCCTATGGATAAACCTGCTCCATGAGATCACTTGGACAGTCACATTGACTACCACGGGTGAAAATAGTGCAATAATTGCAGTATTAACCTATTAAAGAAAAGTGTACTCAGTGTAATGTATAGTACAGCAAAGTGAAATAATAGATAGTGAGCAGCAATGGCAAATACAATGAAACATAAATACACTTGGCAGGGAAATTGTGCTGATTAAAATAGTCACAGGCATGGATGATAGGAGTGAAGAAAGAGGAAGAGGGCATGTAAAATATGATAATGGAAAACAAAAAAACACAATCCAGCCAAGCAGAGCTCCAATAACGGCTGCCCCTCCTCAGTAAACCAACAGTAACATTACAGGAAAAACCACAATGGTTCGAAAATAATGAATATGAATATTTAATAGTTCCAAACCACATGACAAGAATTAAACCTAACAGGATTAAGTGCTTTCATCTCCTTACAGAAGACTTCATCAGAATCAGAAACCAATTACAGCAAAAAGTTAATAAGCAGCACCATCTCTTCCAATTGGTTTTAATATAATTAGTTCATTAATTCAGAAAGTGATGTTACATCCCAAAAACCATGACAATAAGAAACATTTCTTTAACAACTATATATATATATATATATATATATATATATATATATATATATATATATATATATATGTGTCATTTAAAAACTCATTCTAATTGCTAAAATAAATGAACGTAAGTTAATAAGTAAAATGGCTTAGCACATTAGTGTTTTTATGTGCTAAGCCTTAAGCTAAGCACACTGTTGATTGTACAATAATCATTTTGCCATGGCCATGCATATGAATATAAACAGAGTTGCCAGATTAATCCAGCCTTTTCAAGCTGAAGTGCCCAAGGTCAAACTGCCTGTATCCATAAGGGACATGGGTGCAACATCAGGAGTACAATTACCGTTAGCCATCCATTCATCTAGGTTCCATTTGAATAGGATCAGGAAAGGCCTTTGCTTTACATAAATTGCAATCATGTTCCAGAGAAAGGGTAGCATCTGAGAGATGTATCTATCTCTACAACATGATTTATTATGTCAGAGTCTAGGTTAACGTCCTTGGAATGAAAGACCCTTCTGCAGTTTGCTTTACCAATGTGTGACATTTCCATCGGGGTCAGATTGTAGATTGTCCTGTAAGCCAGACAGAAATCAGTTCTTAGTAGTCTGTATGGACAGAATACAATGATATGGATTTCAATCTTTCCATGTAGAGCTTTTTCTCTTTTATACTCTATCTTTCTTGTGCAAAATGTCTTGCGTTGCTTTAGCTGTTCCAGATATATGGTGAGTTACATACAAAAGGGTGCATTGTTCTCAATTACTGTTGTGATGATGGCCGAGTACAATGGAGTTATAATGTCCTTTGGTTGAGATGAAATGCCCTTACTCATGAGTTGCACCACATAGAAGGTATTTGTCACTACTATGGAAACATGGTGATCGAACTTCCGATTCCTGTTTACCTGAGTAACCAGATCACATACCACTCATAAAATATGGTAATGTATACAAGATAGGATCTGTCAATGTATATACATTTCCAAGACACGTCAATGGCATAACTATAAGCACATATGTAGATAGCACAGTATGTGTTGTTCATTAGGATGTGCTGTCTGCATTGTAATTAGCTTGGGTATTTGCTTTATAAAAGGGAATAATTATGTTTTTTAGACATTTAGGGTGTCTTATTGGCTCTGGGACCATTCATTTGCATGGGTTAGTATTTTCTGCAGTATATCAATGCCATTTCTGAATTCAAGGACTGTCTCAATTTGCAGTCATCTGCAAAGCTGATTGGACAAAGGCTAAGTTTGCCATGACTTCTGTGAAATAAATAACAAACAGGAAAGGACCTAGTACACAACCCTGTAGTACTGCATTGATCACTGGCCTCTTGCTTGAGGTGAATTCACACAGTTTGACAGTATGGGTCCTGTTGGTCATCCACTGGACTATCCACTTGATGATGCTGTGGTTTATGCCATTGGAGACAGTTTTTGTGCAATACTTGAGTGTATAATTGTATCAAATGCCTTGGCCATGTCAAATTAGGTGGGATGCACCTCATCCATGGCCTTGGTGATCTTCTCAAAGAAGTCAACCAGATTTAACAGAAATGATCTAGCCTTAATGAATCAAAAAATGGCTTATTTACTCAGACAGGAGATTACCTATGTTCTTTATGATAAGGTCCATTAGAATTCTTTCCATTGGCTTACAGATGACACTAGTCAGGCTTATGGGTCTATAATTCCCTATGTCAGGTGATTGTCCACCCACCCCCCGTTTTCAGACAGATGACATTTGCTGTCCAGCATTCTGCCAGAAAATAGCCTGTCTGGAGCTCTGGTTAAGTAGGGATCCAACTCTGAGTCGGCTAGGTCTTGTTTTAATTTTTTGTTAAGGCAACATGGGATGTTTTCAGCGCTAATTGATGCCATGGCTTTAGCTTTGGAATGCACACTGATGAGCTGCTTTCTTGAGAAAATATTCTAAGTACTTTTTGCATGTATACATTGGGTAACAATCAGTGGGGACAGGGGAGAGAAGTTTCACCCAAATCTGTTAGCTAGCAGGTTGTCTATTGCCTTCATCTGAGTATTGATGGTGACATCTACAACCATCTGTGCACATAGCTGTGTATTCCTCTTAAGATTTGATACTTTCTTAAAAAAGATTTGAGACAACACCTCCAAATATGATCTTGAGTTCATGCAACCCTACCTATTTCATATCATTACATCATTTGAATATCATATGCCTATATGTTTTTTATTGGAAAGGTGTATGTGAGGGCTTTGATACCATATATAGGCACGTTAAAAATGAGGTAGATGTGAATAAATGCAGAACAGTTAATGTCACAAATGCTGACAGTCACACAAAGCTGCTGGACAACACCTGAGTAATCCTTGTGAATAGAAACAGAGTTGTGTATACAATGAATTCCCCAAGGATGCAGGTAAATCTGAACTGGTTATATGTTTGTGTATATGACAGCATTACAATATGTTGATAGGTTTATAGGTAGGTACTAGGCTATTGGCTCTGGGGCCTATATAAGCCTAGCCAAAAAGGTACCCTGGTTTTCGCCACCCAAGAAAATTATTTTCCTGTACCCCTGTCGAGCAGAGCCACAGAGGTGATCCCCGAGGTGAATTTCCTTTCTCCCATCCAGTCATCAAGATTCTTCTTGAAGAGTGCTAATGAGGAGCTTTGTTTGATATAGATAGGTAGCTTGTTCCAGGGAATGGGAAGTCTCTGGGACAGGAATCTATCCCTCCAGCATGTTCTGTTTATTGACAAGGTTTAGGTCCCTAGAGCGTGTAGCTTGGAGGGATTGGGATTTCTTTAAGTGGATCATGTCCAACAGCTCTGGGTTTGACATAGCTTTGTATGTTAGGCAGAGATCGCCTCTGAGTAGGTGATATGCGATGGAGTAAAGCTGGAGTTTTTTGAGATAGTCTGCGTAGTGCATCTGTTTGAGGCCGGTATACCTCTTTGTGAGGCATTTATTTATTTACTTATTATTGTTTGTTAAACGGGTTAGTCCAGCTGGGCTTGTGGCCAATTTTCAGTGGAGACCCGAGGAGTAAAGCTCCAGTACATAGTATAAAATCAGAGATTTGGAACATTACAAAATATAAAATACAGAAATTTGCAACATTACAAAATATAAAGTACAGAGTTTTGTCAAATGTGTAAAAGGCAGAATTACAGAATGTTGCCACATTAGTTAAAGATCTTCTACAAATTCAAAAAACAAAAAAACAAACCGGTGAAAAAACCACCCTTGCAGGTCCAGCGCCTTTAAACTCCTGGATTCAGATAGATGTGTACAAAGTTCTTTATAATCCACAGGTTATGTTGTAAACAAGAATGCCAATAAATGAAAAAACCCAAATTGAAATTTTATTAAGCTTAAAAACAAGCTTTTCATCGGCACTCTGCACCAACTTCCTCAGAAAACAAACTGCACCACACATTTGTCGCACTATAAATACATCACTACTCAACTCAGATGCGCCCCCTAGTGGCTCCCCTTTAAAAAGCACATAATTACACTTTGAAATTTTTAACTAAGAAGCGGCCAAAATATTCAACAATTTGGTATCTACTACTCATACCTGACATCAATGCTGGTAAACCTATAATGCTCCAAATATTGAATCTTAGAGCCACCATGATTATATATAAATACAAATGATAAAATGTGTCAATAACCACAAGAAAAATTATAATATATGTTAAAAATAAGTATAAAAGTGGAAAAAAATGCCACAAGTGTTAATATAAACATTGATATAAACAATAAATGGTGAACACAAATATAATGAAGAATGGTGAGACCCAAAAATATGTTCCCAGATGGCATTAAGTCACTCCAGGGGACTTCACCTCACTAGGCTTCTCAATTTGAGGAAGCAACTGATGGAAAGCATACTGTTAAGTCCAGGTAAATGGTAAGCTTCCAACTTAAGTTGCCACATCAACTCCTTGCATTCTAGTCTTAAAGAATCGGGTCCCCCCATAAACTCTTGGTTTAGCTGATCGATCACTGTAAACGAAAATTCGTGGCCTGGGTTATCTAATATATGTTTGGCCAGAGCATTGTCGACCTTCCCCTTCCTGATGGCATATAAGTGCTCGTATACCCATTCCTGTAGTTTCATGTCAGTCTTGCCGATGTAGAAACCTGGACAGACCGAACACTGGCTAAATATACCACCCGATTGCTGGCACAATTGAATCTTCCTTGTATGAGATACTTCTTGTCCCTGATGGAAAAAGCTGAACTTGCTTTTATGTATCTGCAGTACCTGCACATGTTACATTTGAACATCCCAGATCTGGGGGAGGCACCAGCAACTTTGGACTCCAGGATGTTTTTGATGTTAAGGCCCCTCCTGAAAGTAAACTTAGGGGGCGATAATAGTCCAAATGCTCCTATTAACTCAGTGGTTAATAAGCGCCAATTTTTCTTTATAATGGACACAATGTCCATTGCATCCAAGTTGAATGAAATTACAAAAGTACAATTGAAAGTATCAGACTCACTGACAAGGCGAGGTAACCCTAAAGACCCATCCTCCATATTCCCCAAATGGGGCGGAAGTGACCATTGGCCTTCTTCCCCTGCACTTCCAAACTCAATTCTGCAACAAAATTGGCGGGGTACCCTTTGCTGACGAACATGTCAAAGATGAACTTGCACTCCTCATAAAATTTCTTATCTTCTGATGTCATGCGGGTTGCTCAAACAAATTGGTCTTTCACAATAGCCCTCTTTTGATGTAATGGGTGTTCGCTGTCAAAATGTAAATAAGAATTCGAGAAGGTCGGCTTCCGATGTATGCTGGCCACGAAGCGATTAAGGCTTCTATCTTTCTCTAGTTCCACGTCCAAGTAGGTAATCTTGTCAATGGCAAACTCAGATGTGAATTTCAAAAATTCTGTGGAGCCATTAAAAAACGACACCAAGTTATTAACATCATCTAGAGTACCATTGAAGATGACAAAAATGTCATCCAAGAATCTAGTGTATAACGCTACTTTCTCTTGGACCAAAGAATTGGATAAAACAAACACCCTCTCCCAGAGGGCCATGACTAAATTGGCCACACTGGCTCCACAGGGCAATCCCATTGTATAGCCTGTTGGTGCATGGAAAGGTAGCTGGAGAACCAGGCAAAGGTTGAAGGAGATAGGTGCAAGTGTGAGAGCTGGGAGAGGAGTAGGGAATGGGAGATTGTGTCGAATGCCTTTGAGAGGTCAAGAAATAGAGAAGATATGTATTTGCCGCTATCACGTGCTAGGTTGACTGTTTTAAGGAAGGAAAGGAGGGCTGTCATGGTGCTGTGGCCGGGGCAGAAGCTGTGCTGTGTGGGAGAGAGGAGTTTATGCTGGGTTAGGTAGGGCATTAGCTGAGAGTGGATGGTTTTCTCCAGAATATTAGAGAGAGGAGAGAGTATAGCTATGGGTCTGAAGTTGGTAGTGTCTGTGCTCTTACCACCTTTGTGGAGAGGGATTATGTGTGCATGACACCAGATGGCTGGTACATAGGATTCCTGAATGGATCTATTTATGAGAATGGATATGGGATAGGCTATTGATTCAGCTGATATTTGAAGAAAATTAGCTGGAAGATTGTCAGGGGCATTGTGGCATGGTTTTAGCTTTTAGAGTAGTCTTTTTATAGTGCTGGTGAAGACAGTTTTAAGGGGGAACTGGGGGGGAGTGAAAGGGGGGGTTGGGGGGCAGGGTGATGGAGTAGCATTGGTGGGTAGGTTGGGGAAAGTGGAGGATAATTTAGCTATGCAATCAATGAAAAATGTGTTGAATTTAGTGGTTGTTTCAAGGCTTGAGAGGTTAGGATTGGGGCAGGGGTTGGTATTATTACCAGGGTTGAGTATTGAGGAGATGGATGTCCAGAATTTCTGTGGGTTGTTTGAGTGCTTGGATTGCAGATTGCAGTAGTTGTTTTTGCGATCTTTTATTATTGATTTTTTTGGCTAGATTATGTAGATGTTTATATTCTTAGAGGGTGCTGGGGTTTTTTTGTTTTTGGTAAAGTTTCCACTTTTTGTTTCGTTGATTCATTATCAGTTTAGTTTCTTGGGATAGCCAGGGGCAGGGATTAGTTTTGATGCATTTGGTTTGGAGAGGGGCTAGCTTATCAAGTAAGGTAAGGAAAGTATGGTTAAAATATGGGACAGCGTTATCTAGTGGGAGGCTTTTTAGTGGAGACCAGTCAGTAATGTTAAGACATTCAGAGAAGATTTTAGGGTTGAAGGAAGCTAGGTTACAGGATTGCTTGAATAGATGTTGTTTTTTCTATGTGAGAGGGTAGACGGTTTATGAAGGCTGGTAAGTGGTCGCTTAGGGGGTCTGGTATTATACTGGCTTAGGAGATATAGTTGGGGTGAGTTGTTAATATCCAATCTAAGATGGTACCAGAGGTACCATCTTTATTTGGCCTGTTTGGGAGATTTATTAGTTGGGTGAAATTGTATAGGTTGATTGAGTGAGTTGGGGTATCTAAGAGGAAGGGGGCCCAGTTAATATTTATGTCACCTAGAATGTAGGCTTCATTTTTGATGTTTGAGCTAAACCATGAGAGGATGTCTTCTAAAGTTTTGGTATTGTCTCCAGGTGGGATGTAGATGGAGCAGATGCAGATGGATTTGTAGCTGTTAAGTTTTAAAAAGCCCACAGTCAATTCTGCAATGGCAAAATTTGGGATGGGGTTGGTCAGTGGAGTAAAAGTGAGAGTGGAGGAGTAGATAATAGCTACGCCACCTCCTTTTCTATGAGGCCTATCATTGTGTATGATATGGTAGCCTGAGGGGAGGATTTCATCATCTCTGATGGTGGGTTTTAGCCAGGTCTCAGAGACTGCAGTTATGTCTGACTGGTTGTGATAGAGCCAGGCGTGCAAGTTGGGGATTTTATTATGGAGGCTTTGCGCATTTAGGGTCATGAGGTGGATAGCCTTGAGTTTGTGTGGATTTGAATTTGGATTAGGGTGGGTAATACTGGGGCTTGGACCTGAGTAGGGTGGATGTCATCTGAGAGAGAGAGACAGAGACAGTGAGATATGAGGGAGGAGCTGACTGAGGAGGAGTAGAGAGGATAGAGACATATGATTTTGCTGGGGGAGGGTTTTCTTTGATAAAGCAGTTAGAGTAGGGTGAGGTGTTGGTGGGGTGGTGGGTATGGTGGGTTTGAAAAGATGTGATGGGTTGGAAGAGTAGAGTTCTGAGGAGATGTGTGAATATGGGTGGGATGTATGTGGGATGCCTGAGGTGGTAGTATGAGTGGTTAGAGGTAGGTGTGTGTTGGTGGGGAGGTGTCCTGTGAGGTACATAGCAAAAGGGGCATTGTACTCTATAATGGGTCTAATGAGTGATGAGTAGAGGGGAACAATGACCTCTTTTTCCTGGATGAGAAACCTTTTGTGATAAGGTGTGCCACGTAGAAGGATTTCCTGACTACTGTGGCAATGTGATTATCAAAGGAGAGACTACTGTCCACCTGTGTACCAAGCTCTCTTATCATACTTTCAGTATTAAGTAGGCTATCACATATGTGGCAGCTCATGGGTACAGAATTTTTACCAAATGGGATGACAATGCACTTTTTGCCATTGAGCTTGAGGCCATGGCTTTGACATTAGGCATCTGTCTCAGTGAGGCCCTTTTGTAGGATGTCCACATTGTTAGAAGGTTTGATTATGGCTCCTAGTTTGCAGTCATCTGTGAGCTTCATTAGCCAAAGACCTTCTTTGTCATCCTGTACTTCAGAAACGTAGATACCAAACAGGAGAGGACCTAGGACTGAACTCTGTGGTACTCCACTTGTCACTGGTCTGAAGTCGGATTTGGAGTCTGCTACTTTCACAGTGTGGGTTCTGTCAGTGAGCCAGTTGGCAACCCATCTTGTGACATAGGGATTTATATCTAGTTTAGTCAGTTTATCTATAATTCTAGAGTGGGGGATGGTGTCAAAAGCCTTAGCGAGATCTAGACAGGCTGTGTGAACCAACTTACCCTCGTCTACGGCTTTGGTGATTGATTCAACAAAGTCTATCAGGTTTAGGAGACATGATCTGCCTTTTACAAACCCAAACTGGGTGAGGTCCAGAGTTTGGAGATTGCCAATGTCTTTGTTTATAAGTTCCATGATGATACATTCCATGGCCTTGCAGACCAGGCTTGTTAGGCTAATGGGGCAATAGTTACCATGCTCCGTGGTGGCTCCCAATTTGTGGAGTGGGATAACCATTGCTGCACCATTCAGTGGGCACAAAGCCTGAGGTGAAGCTATGATTGAACGTGGTGCTTAGGTGGGGTGCCAGTTCATTCTGTAGTTTGTGCAGAACGCAGCCTGGGTTGTTGTCAGATCCCATGGATGCTGTGTTCTTGACTTTGGAGAGTGCGTTTTTTACCTGTGCAGCTGTGATTACAGGAACTTTGCATTCTTCCGGTATAGAGATGGGCCCTTTAGGGAGTGAGAGGGGGTAAAGTTAACACTGAACCTATCTGCCATGATGTTGGCAATATCAGTTGGTTCTCTATATTTAGTGACATTGTGCTATAACTCAGAGCAGATCTGAGTGTTGCCATTGAGATTCTTGATATAGCTATAGAATGTTTTGTGGTTGTCTTTAGAATCAGTGGCGATTTTGTTTTCGTAACTAGCTTTGGTGGATTTTATGAGGAATCTCAGCTTCTTACTGAGGCTGACCAGGGAGTTCCTCCAATTATGGGATTTTACTCTTTTTTTCAACAGTTTCTTTCTTCTGTTGTAGAGTTTGTTTATGGCAGGGGATCACCAGACTGCCTTCATTTTTTGGAGGATAGCATCTTTGTTCTGTTAGGGATAGCACGATCCATGCACTCATGTAAGTACTTATAAAGTGCATTTGTGTAGGATTCAGCAGTTGTACCTTTATTGTCCATCTGCATGGGTGTTGTGAAGTTTGCCACTTCTATCTTAAGAAGCATGAAGTTGGCTTTGGAGAAATTTTTTTATGTTGGTTTCCCTAATGGGGTGTAGAGGTGGGATGTGGATGTCTAGGGTGATTAGCTTGTGGTCAGATCTGACCAACGAGGAATTGACCTCTGGTATGGAACACCCGTCGCCCATGTTGCTAATGACCAGGTCTAGGATATCGCTGCCCCTGATGGGGGTGTGGATAAGTTGATCCAAGGCATTGGAATCTATGTATTCCAGAAAACGTTGAGCAAAAGAGTTGGTACATGAGTAGTTTTCCCAGTTAATGGTGGGGTAGTTGAAATCACCCATTATTAGGGTGTTGGGTTGTACTCTAATATTTTCCAGTGTATCAAGAAATAAGGAGTGGGAAACCCTGGGGCATGGTGGGAGATCTGTAGCAAGATACAATTTCGATTATGGTCTTGCCCAGAGTTAGTTGCACTTGGATAATTTCGGATGCATTATGCTGAGCAACTAGCCTGGAGGTATGGATATCCTTAATGAATATGGACACACCTTTGCCTTTTGTGTTTTGGTCTAGGTTAGGTGGCTAAAAGCTGTGGTATTAATTATAGCCTGGTAATGCAGGGGTACTCTCTGGAGCTTGAACCAGATCTCTGTCACTGCACAGATGTCGATGTTCTGCATTTTAAGGAGTGCCTCGAGTGAATGCATTTTGAGGTTTAGACTTCTAGCTTTGAGTAGCATTACCCTCAGATTTTGCTTGCTTGTACCTGTTACAGTGGCGAATTTGTCATTTGAACTTTGCCTAAAAAAGGCACTATAAGGGTGGCAAGAGTCTTAGCCAGTATCCAGAATCCCAAGGGAGACAGGTGCAGGCCATCTCTGGCAAAGCATCATGGTCTGTCTATCATGTCATTCCAGACAGACAGATTCTGGATCCCCTTAAAATGACACCAGAAGCTTAGCCAATTGTTGAAGTCGATCATTTTGCCCTTGTACTGTGGTATCATTCTGGGTGATGGCAGGATGTTACTCAGGGCTAGGGTCATACCTGCCTGGGCTACAAGATCAGAGAGCTCCTCCATATCTCTTTTAATGTAGTTCAGGGAGGTAAGTCTCAGGTCATTCACACCAACATGGACAATGGCAGAGTCATATTTGTATTTGTTGTGGAGTGACCTAAGTGCATGCATTATGTGGTGGATCCTGGCACCCGACAGGCAGCTGACAGTAACTTTCTCCTTTTTTAGCCTGGTGAGTGGAACATCAGTGTGCCTGACTATAGAGTCACCTATGACTATAGTGTTGGGTACGTTGTTATGCCTTATGGGCTGTGGTTGAGTGCCACACCGAGTTTGTGGGCTATATGTCATTTGGGTTGTGTTGGGGGTGTGGCAGTTGCTTATGTTTCTGATTTGGAGGTCTCTGTTGCTTGAGCAGATTTTTATTGAGAGCCTCCGCAAATGTAGGTCTGTGTTTAGTGTTGCTATGTGTGTGGTTTGGTGTTGTAGGCTTTGAGGGACTATGTGATGAGTGTGGTGTGGTGCAATTGTTTACCTTCTTCTGTTGACTGTCTAGTCCTGTCTTGGATGAAGACAGCTTTCCTTCCAGTTTGGCTATATAAGTGCATCTCTCACAGGTTGTAGTGTTGGGTGGTAGGAGGAGAGGTCTGTCTGTGTACATGAGGCAATTGTTGCATTTCCCCAAGATGCCCAGATTCATCAGGTAGACAGGAGAAGACACTGGGAGCTGACCCTTAGACATGTCTGGATAGGTTCTTATTTATTAGGCACTAAAAACTGTTTTCCTCTAGTCAAGTGAGGAAAGTTGAGTGCTGTAGTAATTTGTAGCTTAGTTAGTCCTTGCAACAAGTTCTGAACAAGTGCTGAGCTCAACAAAACAGATTTGAGTTCTAAAACTAAAAAACTGGCTAGTTCTAAGGGAAAATTTGAAGACCAGACTTTATGGCGCCGGGAATAGTTTAACCCTAGCTAAGCGGCGATGCATAAAGTGTATATGTGGATGCAACAAGGCGTATATCCCCATGTAATTAGCATGATGTAATATCGCTGTATGTCACATAGCATTTCATGATGGGAGGTATACACACACACACACACACATGTTATGCTGCAAGTGTCACTGCGATGGCTGAATGAGAAACATGTAGAATGTTAATATACTCCACTACAAGAACACATTTTACTAAGCCAACAATATACATAGCATCATCCCATGTCAACAGTCCTCAGGAGTCATATTACTACAGCTGCTATGGAAGGAACAATGACAGCAGTTTGCATCAATGTTGTGTCTTGTGTCTTTCGGCTTTTCCCAGTTAGGGGTCGCCACAGCGGAACTCCGGTCCGCTAATGATGGGCAGTATATTTTAACGTGCCGAGTTGCCGGCCCTGATGCACAACCTTCAACGAAGGAATGCCCATTCAAGCATGTCTCCACACAGAAGATGCTCTAGCTGAGAATCAAACAGGACAACGTCTTTCTGTGAGGTGACAATGCTACCGCAGCACCACCACCACTGCAGTTAGCAGTGGCCATCAATTACCTCTACAACACTGTATTCCAGTCTGATATTTGACATAATGTATTGAGCAGTGGCCATCAATACATTATGTCAAATGTCAGACTGGAATACACTGTTGTAGAGGTAATGTACATCCACACCTCAACATAGCACATGCTGATGACAACAGCATTGACATGTGTAATCTTCACAAGGTCATAGGATATTACTCAGCTAACAGCCAACATCACATAAAATCCTAGCCATTATAACCTTTAAACCAAAACTGCTATATCTATATAATGGAAGATAGTAGGGGTATGTGCATATGTGTGTATGTGTTTGATTGTATTGCATACTGCCTTTGTCCATATGTGACATGTGCAGCACCCCATGATAGACTTAACAATCATACATTTAGTGGTCTGCAGATGGCTTGCAGAGGGTCATGGAAGGGCTGTGCTTCACAATGTGTTTATGTAGCTTTGAGATGATGACATCTTCCAGTGTTCTCCAGAAAGGATGTTATGTGGACAGGTGGAAAAAGGAGATGTTGTGTTCATGGAGCTATGTTAAAGGATTTTCTGTGTGGGAGTCAATTGAAAAGAGATTCAAAAGATCATATAATGACTGTAATATACTATCAACCACACACATAGCAGTTGACTGAGGTCAGATTTGAACATTAATCCTGTATAGGTATGCAAATTATATTCCTTATAATGCAGCACTAGCACCACCACAGATATTTTAATTTAATGTTGTCACTGTACACTTTATAGAGGATGATAGCATCATTGTATGCTGAAAAAAATGATAGGAGAAGTGACTGACATAGATGTATTGCACATCTCTGTGTAAAATTGTCGATACACTCATATTTGAATGAACACATACACACAAGTTGTCTGTTATTAGAACTCCAAACTATCAAGTTACACAAAATATAAAACACAGATGTCTGAGCGCAACACTGTTAGAGTGCACTTTATAGAGTATCACATCATCATTGCATGTTGAAAAGAAGACGCTTGAAGAAGTGAAGACATAGCTACTCAGAAATATAAAACACAGATGTCTGAGTGTAATACTGTCAAAGTGCACTTTATAGAGGATCACATCATCATTGTATGTTGAGAAGAAGAATCTTGGAGAAGTGAAGACATAGCTGTGGGACTCACATGCCATTCTAAAATTGTCTCCAGACTCACAGCTGAATAAACATGCACATACATTCAGGTTGACTGCTGTGAGTTTAGAACCCCTGCCTACCTAGTTCCACAAGCTAGACAACATAGCGTTTAACTCTAGCACCACAGCACAAGTCTGACTTTAATGTTGTTAGAGAACACTATGTAGCAGATGACATCATCAGGGTTTGATGAGAATATTTTAATAGGAGTGTCGCAATTGTTTCCTGACTGATATTTGACAAAACACACATACTTACACTGACTGTTGTTGAGATTAGAACCCCTAGTTAGCTATTTACACAAGCTAGAGAACACAGTACCCTAGTTAGCTATTTACACAAGCTAGAGAACACAGTAATTAACACTAGTACCACAGCACAAGTCTCACATTTATGTTGTCAGAGAACACTTTATAGTACATGTCATAATCAGTGTATGGTGAGGAGAAGGTGTTGGTAGGAATGTCTCATATGCTGCTCAAAAATGGTCCCCAGAATAAGAGCTAACTAAACACACACACACACACACACACACACACACACACACACACACACACACACACACACACACACACACACACATTGACTCCAGTAAGATTAGAATCTCTGCTTTATAGCAGATGACATAATCAACGTATGGTGAGAAAAAGATATTGAGAGTGCTGCATGAAATTGCTGTGCAGTCATGTACCACTGTAAATTTTTGCTCTGAACAAGACTTGAGTGAGGGTATTAAGACATAGACTCACACAGTTCTGACTATACACAGTTAGACATAGAGTACACATGCAAGTTGACTGTTGTATAATTTGAACCCCTACCTAATTAGTTAGTCCAGCTGTAAAACACAGTGCATATCATTAACACCATCACAGAAGTCTATGTTCATTTTCATAGTGGTCTTTATGGAGGATATCATCATCATAGTGTTGCAGGTAACATATACTGTTATGAGACTTGTGTGCAAAGTCTGGACTTCAGATTTGTTTTTGTGATTGCAATTTGCAAAAATACTTTTAAAGGCATCTTAGTAACCTAGGTGGAATAAGCTGTCATGAATGCATGTTGCAGAACTGAGAAACTGTTTCTAAATATTTAATACACTCATACACACACACACACACACACACACACACACACACACACACACACTCACACATACACACACACACACACACACACAGACACACTTTCGAAACATCAGTAGTGCAAGTGTTGATGTATATGTGTTTATATTCTGATGAACTGATGTCCACAGTACTAGATTTTTCTAACAATGTCAATATGTTTTGATCAGTGATAACCAAAGTCCAGTGCCAGTATAAACCCATAACAAATGTAGCAATGCAGGTATGCTCTTCATTTCTGTAGTATACTTGACAGTTGACTATTACTGAGATATCATTTTCAAGTGCATTGCTGCAGGGCACACATCAGTCTAATTCAGTATGTCTTCAGTGAAGAACACGGCCCTTCCCTTATTTTGTGTTTATGAATGCCTTTCGATGGGATGGAAGATAACTGAACAATAACCATAGTAAGACATGTCAAACATATGTTTATACAGTGCATCGCAGAGAAACTGATTTGTTCAAAATATGGCAAAGTGTTATCCTGTGTGAGATTACCAGTTCAGGAATACAACTTTAACTTGTGAAGTAGTTAGGACTATATGTTATGGGATAAATAACTATGTTATTTATACTGTAGTTTATATTGTAAGTGATGTTGTCATAACTTTTATGACATGACAAAATGTTGCTATTGGCTTCCCCATTTACACTGAGTTAAGTGACGGGCAAATGTGGTTCTCTGCTTAAAAGAAGAAAATAACAATATATTGGTTCACCTCACTCCTTGCAAACAAGCTAAGCAGTGATGAGCAGCCTTCAGCACCCTGGACAGTACTGAGTGCAAAAATTCACCTGCTGCCTATCGTTTCCTGCGGGATTAGGTATAAGAGCAGCAATCTCCTGGTCAGACCACAGATAACACAGGTTTCAAAACCAGATTATTCACTTTTTTTTTACAGATGGTATCAGGATGGCATTCACTAAGTAAATGTGATCATTATTGCAAATGTGACAAACAATGACTACAGTAAACTATGTCTCTTCCACATTGTTTATCAATAATGCCTACCTCTATATAGTTGTCAACTATTAGCTAATTTGCAGGCCTCACTGCAAATCAGAATTTCATTGTGTGTACAACTCTCTAGAAATAACAAGGGGGGGTACATGTTTTGAAATAAATATTCTGACTCAGGAGATATGCTATCTGTTTTTGTATGGCCATATATCCTGAAAATTGTGTGGAGTATAGTTTGTCACAGTAAAGACAGTTTCCACATTACATCTGATGAAGATTTCATCCATCATCACCTGAACATGTCATAAGCAGAATCCTACAGATGATTTTAAAATATTACACAATACATGAGCAATGATAACCTATTAAATTAAGTTAACATGTTAGTTATTACCCATCAGTACAGTCAAGACAGTCTGCAGAAACCATCCATCAACCTAAGAGATGCACATAAAAAGGAGTTGGAGTGATGGGATGAATATAAGGTGAAATGAATATACACATAGCAGGAAAGAACCATAGCTATCTACTTCTTTAACACTGTGATGTGAACTTAGATAAAAAAACTAGATGAATTTAGATTGTCACCATAACACAGATGGATGACAGCAATACAATCATGTTGCTTAGCCAACTGGCCCAAATCTAAGAAACAAAATACACATGCAAAGTGGAGAGCTATGTATGGGGTACATTTTTTGTGAGAAAGGTGCCCATATATTTTTTTAATTTCAAAAAGAGAGGAATGTTGGGGAAGGGACATAGAGATGTCAGGATCAGGTTGGTAGGGTAGGTAGGAAGCAGGTATACACAAACATGACAAACAAGGCAGACATAGGAATAGTGATGGATACAAAAGGTTGAGGGACACCATGATTGGGGATAGATAGGGGACATTGGAGTCACATGTCTGTCAAGAATGAGAAAAGTGAGAATCTTGTCATAACCATCAAAACTGTCACTGCTGTCTCCTTCCTCAGATCCCTATGAGATTGCTTGACATGAGGGTCTTTTTTGCATTCTAAGGAGCAAGGCCACAAGATGGCTGAGGCGGGCACCAATGCCAGTTTCTATTACCTCTTGCACCATCCCCTGCAGCTCAAGCCAGGTGATGTAAGCCCCAACTCCACAAATACTTCAGGAGAGTATCAGTGCACCAGGAACCTTGGCAATGTTACCTGATGTGGATGGGACAGGTACTGCAGTGACTGCAGAGAGAGTACTGCCAGGCTACATCCCAGATGTGATAGATGTTGGTGTGTTAGCCGGTGTAGGGTTGGCAGGCAGAGCCACAGTGGTTGGCCTACATCCCTGTGCTGAAAATCATTTTGTTTGTTTGTTGGCAGAAAATATGACATCACAGTGTATGACATCAGAATGGTGTGTTATAAATATATCTATATCTGTATCTCTCACTCTATCTCTCTCTCTCTCTCTATATATATATATATATATATACATATATATATATATATATATATATATATATATATATATATATACAGAGAGAGAGAGAGAGAGTGAGAGATACATATATCTATAGCTGTATCTCTCTCTCTCTCTATATATATATATATACATATATATACATATATATATATATATATATATATATATATATATATATATATATATATATATATATATATATATATATATATATATATATATATATATATATGCATATATATATATATATATATACCTCCCACTGTTGTGTGACCGTGGAGTTGTTATATATAGTTGGGTGTGGCACAGCCCCCACATCAGAGTGTGGGCAAGCCCCCTAGAAAGTTTGTCAAGCAAATGAGCTGTCAGGCAAATGAGTATCAGTCATTTGAGTTGTCAGGCAAATGAAGTAGACCCATATATATGTATATATATATATATATATATATATATATATATATATATATATATATATATATATATATATATATGGGTCCACTTTGTAATTTCAAAAGCCCTGAATCTCATGTTTTGAAACATCGAACTCAAAACATCGAGATTTTGGAATGTCAAAAATACAAAGTGTTGGAAAAAAAAAAACTAACTAAAACAATGTTTTTGCAGGGGGGCAAGCCCCCTTGCACCCCTCAAACCCCCTGCAATTTAAATATACCATCTCCGAGATCATGCTACAGTGAATGGAATGGTAATGTTCCCGTTACACTTACCATTCTCTCCACTGTAGCACAATCTCGTAGATGGTATATTTAAGTTGCAGAAGGTGTGTTTTTTTTTTTTTTTACTTTGGAATTTCGAGATTCCAAAATCTATCTCGAGTTTCTGTGATCGGTATTTTGAAACTCAAGATATTACAAAGTGGACCCATATATATATATATATATATATATATATATATATATATATATATATATATATATATATATGTATATGGTTCCACTTCATTCTTATTATCGAAAGCTCATAATATCTAAATTCAAAACAGAGAGCCCAAATGATCAAAAATCCAAAACATCTAAAACTCATAACATCGAATCTCAAAACTTTAAAAACTACAAAGCAACTAAAAATAACATCCCACACACTGTTTACTATATTTATGCAGGGGGGCAAGCCCCCCTGCACCCCCCAAGTGGGGGGCTCCCCCCATAAATTAAATATACCAACTCCGAGGTCACACTGCAGTGGGATTACAGCCCCCCCTTCATAAACATAGTAAAACCTCTGTGGGATGTTATTTATAGTTGCTTTGTAGTTTTCAGTGTTTTGAGATTCGATGTTATGTGTTTTAGATGTTTTGGGTTTTAAATGTTGTGGTTTAGTTGTTATAAATTTAGATGTTATGGGTTTTTGATGTTTTCAAGTGGAACCATATGATATATATATATATATATATATATATATATATATATATATATATATATATATATATTTACTGTAGATAGATAGATATAGATATATATCAGAGATGGAGTGAGGGGTGAAACAAAAAAGAAAACAGATGATTATAGGTTTATAGGTTCATAGGTTCATACTAGGCTATCTGCCCTAGGGCATTTATAAGCCTAGCCAGAGTGTGTTTGGCTTTCGCCACCCATTTTAAATAAATTTTGCTATGCCCTTTTTCGAGGTTAGTATACAGTGCCTCTGTCTAACAGTGACACAGAAGTGATACCCGGGGTAAACCTACGATCTCCCATCCACTCATCAAGATTCCTCTTGAAGAGAGTCAATGAGGGACTCTGCCTAACCTGGACTGGGATTGTATTCCAGAGTGAAGGGAGCCTCTGGGTTATGAATCTGTCCCTCCAGCATGTCCTATTTATTTCAGTGCTGAGGTTCAAGTCTCTCGAGCCCGTAGCTCGACGGGATTTGGATTTTCTGAGGTGCAACATGTCCATTAATTCCGGGTTGTACATGGCTTTATACATCAGGCAAAGATTGCCTCTGAGCAGGCGGTATGCCACTGAGTAGAGCTGGAGTTTCTTTAACCGGGCAGCATATGGTATCTGTTTGAGCCCTTTGATCCTCTTGGTGAGGTACTTTTGGGGTCTTTCCAGTTGCTGCAGGTGTCTGGTAAGGTACATCCCAAAAGGGGCATTGTACTCAATTATGGGCCTGATGAGGGATGAGTAAAGAGGCACGATGACCTCCCCTGATCTAGATGTGAATCGCTTCATGATTAGGTGGGTTATATAAAATGTTTTTCTAACCACTTTGGCCACGTGGTTGTCAAATGAAAGATTGCTATCAACTTGGGTCCCCAGGTCCCTAATTACTTCTTCTGTACTTAATGGATTACCACCTATGTGGTAATTTGTGGGCACTTTGTTTTTGCCAAAGGGGATGACTATACACTTTTTGGCATTCAACTTGAGGCCATGGCTCTGGCACCAGTTGTCTGTTTCTATGAGGCCCTTTTGGAGGATGCTTGTGTCAGCTGGAGTGTCGATTATAGTGCCCAGTTTGCAGTCATCTGCAAACTTGGTCAGCCACAGTTCTTCCGTGTTGGCCTGTACCTCAGAGAAATATATACCGAACAAGAGAGGTCCCAGGACTGAGCCTTGTGGGACGCCACTTGTAACTGGTTTGGAGTCTGACATGGCTCCAGCAATTCTAACCATGTGGGTTCTGTCCTTGAGCCAGTTTGCAACCCATCTAGTTACATAGGGGTTTATATTTAAGCTGGTGAGCTTATCTATAATGCCAGAGTGGGGTATTGTATCGAAGGCTTTTGCGAGGTCCAGGTAGGCTGTGTGGACCACCTTCCCCTCGTCAATGGCCTTGGTGACTGTTTCAAAGAAATCAACCAGGTTTAAGAGGCAGGATCTGCCCTTAACAAAGCCGAACTGGGTAGGATCCAGTGTCTGTAGGTCCCCAATATCTTTATTTATGAGGTCCATGATGATCCTTTCCATAGCTTTGCAGACCAAGCTAGTCAGGCTTATGGGGCGATAGTTTCCAGGATCCGTTGAGGCACCACCTTTGTGGAGAGGGACCACTGTTGCTGTACACCACTCTTTGGGTACATATCCTGTAGTAAGGCTGAGATTGAACAGTAGTTTTATGTTTGGGTTTAGCTCTTCTTGGAGTTCATGTAGGACGCAGCCTGGGACACCGTCTGGTCCCAATGATGCTGTGTTTTTTGCTTTGGAGAGGGCAGCTCTTACCTGAGCATCTGAGATGTCAGGAGGGCAGCACTCTGCTGGGATAGATATTTGCCATTTTGGTGGGGGGGGGGGGGAGAAGTTTGCGCTGAACCTGTCAGCTAGGATGTTGGCAATGCCTGTGGGTTTGGTGTATTTTTTGTCATTTTGGACTAATTCTGAGCATATCTGGGAATTTCCACCCAGGTTCCTAACATAACTAAAGGAAGCCCTGTGATTATCCTTAGTGTCCTGTGCAATTTTTCTCTCGAAGCTGGCCTTAGATGATTTTATGACTGCCCGTAGTTTTTTGCTAGTACTGATCAGAGATGCCTTCCCTTTTTAGGATTTTGCTCTATCATGTAGTAGCTTCCTCCTTCTATTGTATAGTTTGTTTATGGCTGGGGTCCACCAGACAGGACGTCTGCCTTTGGAGGATTGGGACTTGGTTTTATCTGGGATTGCATGATCCATGCATTTCTGAAGGTGTTCATAGAATGCGTTTATAAAGGATTCTGCAGTCTGGGCCGTATTTTCCACAGGCCCGGGGGCTTTGAAGGATTCCACCTCGGTTTTGAGGAGTGTGAAATTTGCATTAGAGAAGTTTTTCACTGTGGTTTTTAGGGCAAGAGGTGGAGTCAGGATGTGAATATCCAGTGAGATTAGTTTATGGTCTGATCTTACCAATGAGGAATACACTTCTGGTCTGGAGCATAGAGTCCCCATGTTGGTGATGATCAGGTCCAGTATTTTTTCCCCTCTTGTGGGAGTGGTAACAAGTTGTTCCATAGCATTTGAGTTTATAAATTCTAGGAACCTTTGGGCTAGGTTGTTGGAGCTAGAGTAATGCTCCCAGTCTATGTTTGGGTAGTTGAAGTCTCCCAATATAATGGTGTTTGGAGAGACCTTCATATTTTCCAGTGTTCTCAGGAAGGCCGAATGGGGTTCCTGGGTTTGGGAGGCTGGTCTATAGCAGGCTATAAACTGGAAGGCAGTTTTACCCACTGTTAGTTGCACATGGATAGTCTCTGATGCTTCATGCTGTGCCACCAACCTGGAGGTGTGGGTATCTTTAACGAATATTGATACTCCTCCTCCTTTTCTGGTTCGGTCCAGGTTTTGGGGCCGAAAAGCATGGTATGAGGTATAACCTGGTAGCGTTGGGGTGTTCTCAGGAGCCTTGAACCAGGTTTCTGTTACTGCACAGATATCGATGTTCTCCATGCTAAGGAGAGTTTCGAGTGCATGCATCTTGAGGTTTAGACTTCTGGCGTAGAGTAGCATTACTCTTAGTTTCTTATCCCTTGTGATACCTATGGAGGTGGGTTTGTCTTTTGAGCCTTGCCTAAAAAAGGCACTATGGGGGTAGCAAGAGCCTTTGCCAATATCCGAAAGTCCAGGGGTGACAGCTGCAAGCCATCCCTAGCGAAGCATCGTGGCTTGTCGAGCATGTCATCTCAGGCTGACAGGCATTGGATCCCCTTTGAATGACACCAATACTTAAGCCAATTGTTGAAATTGATCATCTTGTCTTCATATTGTGGCATCATTCTTGGTGAGGGTAAGATGCTACTCAAGGTCAGGGTCATACCGGCCTGGGCTACATGCTCAGAGAGCTCCTCTATGTCTCTTTTCATGTAGTCCAGGGAGGTACATCTCAGGTCATTGACACCAGCATGGACAATGACTGAATCATATTTGTACTTTCCTTGGAGTGACCTGAGTGCTTGTGTTATGTGGCGGATCCTAGCGCCCGACAGGCAGCTCACCGTGACCTTCTCCTTGTTCAGCCTGGTGAGCGGGACGTCAGTGTGCCTGACGATAGAGTCACCTATTACAAGTGTATCAGGTGTGTTGTTTAGCCTTAAGGGCTGTGACTGTTTGGCACACTGGCTTTGTGAGCTATGTGTTGCAGGTGTTTTGTTTTGGGGTAGCGGTTGCTTGGGTGTCTGCTTTGGAGGTCTCTTCTGCTTAGGCAGATTTTTATTTAGAGCATCCGAGTATGTTTTTGTGTGTTTATGTGTTTGGTTTGCTGTCGTGGTAGGTTTATGTGAAACTGGAATTGTAGTGAGTGTGGTTTCCTTCTCCTCCTGACTGGTTTCGCCAGTACTGAGTTGAGAGAGCTTAGCCTCCAGTATGGCTATATGGTTGCATCTCTCACATGTGTTGGAATTTGTTGGGAGGAGGAGAGGGTTGTCTGTGTACATGAGGCAGTTGTAACATTGCCTCAAGATTCCTAGATTCACCAGCTGGACCGGAGAGGAGATTGACAGCCATTATATGTTACATTCAAATTTTTTATTACAATAAATATATTTTATTTATTTTTTATTACAATAATTATATTTTTATTATTATATTAGCTATATAGCTTTCCAAATCTAAAATAGGATTTTGAATTGTGACAAGTAATCCTTGCAATATGCAGATATTCCATAAATGCTTTTAAAGATAATAGAGATAAAGTTAACAACAGACATTAATGCCCATTTTGCTGGAACTGAAATAAAAAATTATATTTTTTAATTTGAAAGCATTTGTAACTTATGGGAATTTACCCACAAAATCTGACTATTACACCTGCCTCATAAAATTACCAATTGCTACAGAAGAAAGCATGCATGCTTAAGTTACTAGTAATGTATAGAAGATGAAAAAAAATTTAGTACAATCGTGTTCATTTGTGCTGCATACATACCCTTGCCTTTCTGAGTCTTTCTTATCTTTCAGCATGTGCATCTTTGTTCGTTGAAATTTACTGAGCAACTGTAAAATATAGAAGGAGAGAATAAGAGACATGAAAGCATTATGCATGCCATTTTTGGCTATCTACAACTTTCCATAATATTTAAAGTTGCTTTATCTGTGTGCTTACACAACTGTGGGATGTCAGCCATTCTAAACTCATCCAGTCACTGATTGAGTTGTGCCTGCTTACACCATTTTAAGGATGGCCACATTTCTCCCAAAGTTGCACTGGAGACAGCTTTGGCTAGACTGTTCCAAGCGTCAACCTTATATTGAGACCTGGTATAGTCCTCCTGCAGCAGCCTATGTCTAGCACTTTATGAGGAGTGCAAGAAATATCTTTGACTCCTCTACACTCTACCTTTGAACCCTGAATAGGGCATCATTAAAGACCGAAGTTCAAAAATAATGACAGGCATTTGAGTTTTAGACTTCAATGCCTTTGGAAAAACATGCTATTGCAAAACCTGTTATTCTATCGACTTTCTATGCTTGTAAGAACAATATTTAAAAATTGTCCCTATTTTTGGGCCTTTGTCCTAGTTTTATTTATGGCTTTGTCCAGATTTATTGCTCAAAGAGGTTGAGGGGTATGGTCTTCCCTGTGCTGCAAAATAGTCATGCAGTTCTGTTTGCTGATGATTTAATGCAGTTTCTGAAGGAAGCATAAATGCCATAAGCAATGCCATGTTATTAAAAGAAAGCAGTTACACATTCTGTATTTATGATGAAATACTGAGCTATTTAAATTTGTGAATACAACACAGCATGTATTAGTTGACAAGTGGTTTGATTTTGAGTTTAGCTCCCTCTGTCAGAAATAGCAAAGTTTAGAACTGCACTCCAGATTGTTATGTTGGCTGTTGAATAAGCTTACACTAGATAATCAATGAAGCTTATACAAGTAGGACATCAAGTTCGTATCTCATTTCTGTGTGACTGAGAGCTGGTTCAGTGTACCTATTACTCAGAAGGTATTTACCTTATGGAGTATGAGAGCATAGCTAGCTCAATCTTTTAACAATAAAGATCTTCTTAACTAAAGTAACAGTTTTCATAGCTCTTCTAACAAACTTGTGTAGGAGCAAACCACTAATATTTCTGTTTCTATAGGGGTTTGTTTGATGCTATTTACATTGCAGAACGTATTAACCTAATTTTCAGTTAACACACTACATTTTTAACTGTACCATGCTTCTACCATGTTGGTTGCTTCCTGCTTACAGATCTTCCAGTTTTTTCTCAGATTAGTAGTGATTTGGTAGATGGAAGACTTTCCAACAATGTTGAAGGAAGATTTCATTACTCCAGTCCATACACAGAATCAAGTAATGATCCCTGAGAAATGTCTGCCTCCTCTTGAACATGCCCTTTAGTTGTAAGTTATACAGAGGCCAGGTTATATACAACTGTGATTGTATCTTAGCGCCTGTAATATTTTAGGTTGTGTTCAGTCTGGGATCTGGACATGGCACACAGCACAGATAGCTACTTGTTATATGTATTTAGTTACCTCCTTATGGGTAAGCAATCAAGTTTATTCTGGCGTGGTCCTACTTGATATACCTCTCTGCATTTGACAAAGCTAATCATTACATGTTTTTTTTTTAATCTGACATGAGTCTTATTGAGGGCTATCATTTAATACCTTCCCATGGTTTACCTCTTACCTCACATGACAGAAACAGAATATTTTTTGGGGGGACCTGTCATCATCTTTTGTTGTGACTTATGATGACTCATAAAGTTTTATTTGTGGGATTGTCTTATTCATTGTATATATATATATATATATATATATATATATATATATATATATATATATATGAGCATTCCTTAAAAGTTATGTATTTCCATCTTTCAGACAAATATGCCTCCAAGATTCCATGCAAGACTGTCTTGATGCCATTATCAATTGGATTACACAACCCTAACTCAAGCGCAATGCAGCTAAGTGAAAAGCTATAACCTGCTTTTCTTTTTTTGTTTTTGAAAGCTGAGCTGAACCAATGTCATCTTTGTCTCCTATCCCCAGCCAATGCCTCTGTACTACATCTATAGCCCTTCAGCAACATGAGACATGTTTCATAGCTGGTCATACCTGGTGCAGTTCTACATCCCCAGGCAAAAAATACCTTGTGCTTCTGTGAGCAACTCCATATGCTGAAGTTTGGGGAGTGGAACATCTAGTAACAGTCATCATGCTGCAGCCAGTCCAAGGAGTGGACTGACTGCAGGTGGAAGCCTGGTCATATTTGGCATTCAAGACTCCTTTCATGCCTTGCTTATCATGAGCTATGAGCATGTACATCCCATCAGTCTAGGCTATGACCTTATCAAAGTCCAATGAACCTTCCTCCCATGACTTTCACCATTTGTCTACGCTCCTTGTCTCTACCAGGCAGCAGATGATAGCAAACCCGGCAGCATATCACATCATGCATTCTACTGAACAGAGTTGAACAGGTGACGTTTTGCCATTCCTCTCCTTACTGACTCCAGCTATTCCAACAGGTGCCTGAAACACTTCATGAACTCACGGTACAAGTACTGTAGTCAAGGCTTTATCCTTCTGTACTATGAGTAATCTTGGTACATTGTATGTGGTTATTGTAGGATGGAGCAATGTTAGGTGCCTTAGAGAGTGACCTGGTTTAGAATTTAACCCTACCTAGAAACTGACTGCACATTCAAAGATGAGAGCCATAAAATTATGAAAATGAACCTTCTTGATCTAAAGACAAAAAAGGCTACATAGTTATTGGCTGTATCAGCTAACAAACTAAATTACTTGTTTATAAAAAAAAAGGTGTTCAAGCTAATGAAAGAGCTATTGTATATCTCTTTTTTTATATACTAGCTCTTTGTTAAACTGTGTCAAGCACATTTGCTCCTTACTATACTTACTAGCAAACATTGTAATTTACTAAGCTGTGATGAAAATGATCATTGAAATTCCTTTCAGATTCTGGGAAGCATCTCCTCAACAGTGCCAGCCACATCCCATTATTGCTTGCACTCTTCCTTTGCCTTTGGGTTGTTTACAAGGGAAACTGCTTGGAATTGTATGTAAAGTGCATAATCGTGTTGTGATTTTTTATGACTATTAGATGTAAGGTAGACAGAAGAGACCAAAAAGCCCAGTTTAATCTACAACCCTGTTACAAAACAACATGTGTAAACCTTCTGCACAAGTCATATAGCAGGATTTCTACAATTCAACAGTACATTCACCATGCAATGAAAAAATTGAAACAAAATGGTGGATGATGTAGTAGTTAGTAAATAACTAATTGTCTGCACTCATTAATGCTAGGGTTTGCATTTGAATGGGGTTTAGAAATCTCATATCTATTCTGATTAAGTGGGGTCCTGAAGTTTGCTGTGACTACTTTTTATAATTAAAGTCTCCAGAGGGAAAATGCTTCTGTGAAACATTCTACTAAACAGTTTAGAGTAAGATGAGTATAAGGCTGGCATCTGATGAGAAAAGGAATTGGGAGAAAGTTTTACTGATTTTTATTGTTAAGGAAGGAACTTAGACAGGAACAGTGTTTAAGGGTAAATATTTTTTATATTAGGAAGTAAGATAATAATACAACTCTTCCTGTGAGAGAGAATTTTTGCCTTAGTGACAGTGGTGCAGTCGTATTAATAGTGTGCATTGTTAATAAATCTTCAGTATCTGATTAGTAGAGTTTTGGGTATGTTGAAGTTGATATGGGATCCTGCAGAAACAACTAAGAGGGCATATTATAGTTTTACTAGAAGTGCACTTTTCAGAAAGGTACTTTCTGCATCAAGGGCTAATGGCTGGACATCCTATCCCTATTAGTTAATAGATGTGCATTGTAGCTCTCTATGCTAAATTTCTGGCTCAGTTTCAAAAGGTGACTCTGTGAGAACCTAGCGTCAGGTAACCAGATGAGGTCATTCTACAAGCCATCTTGGATATTATATTTTACAGGGAGTAATCTGTGAGTATTGAGAATTCTGTTTTTGGAACCTGACTAGAAAGATTGCTCAGGTATTTCATTTGTTCCTTGCTCTATCAAGTAAGTTATTAGGGAATAGTAATTCTCCTAGATTCAGTCAGGAATATAGTGAAGCTTAGTTTACAGATTGTTTTCCTTTATTTGTATAAGTCTGTCCATCAATGTTATTTTCAATATTTCATGTGATTTGAACTCTGTGGTTTGCTGTAAATATATACTTAGTATTTTATTTTTCTTTTATTATTTATTATTAAATATATTTAAACTTTTCATTGTGGCTGATTCTTTTTAGAAAATATTGAAGCATTAAGAGTGCTTATATTTATTTGATGACACTGTGTGGGAAACTCCAGAGGGCCTAGCTATCTTGGTCAACTACTACCATTTGTACTACTATTAATATTACATAGTATAATTGGACACCCTTTGTTAAGGGCCTTAGAGTAGCTGACTGTGGAGTGTCTGACGGCAGTGGTAACTACCTTATTCTCCAGGTAGAAGGAGACATAGCAGGCAAATTTGTGCCAGCCTTTCCTAAGTGTGTGGTGTGTGTGAAACATCAAATCTCACAGTGAGTGTGTGTGTGTGTGTGTGTGTGTGTGTGTGTGTGTGTGAGTGTGTGTGTGTGTGTGTGTGTGTGTGTGTGTGTGTGTGTGTGTGTGTGTGTGTGTGTGTGTGTGTGTGTGTGTCAGCTACTTTGAGCAGGGACACCAAGTACTGGGCAAACAGAGAGGGTGCTGGAGGTCTTGACCTGGACAATCATCTGAGAACCTAACCCTACAGCTGTACTAGTGGGAAGTTTTATTAGGGACCTGGAGGCAGACAGATTGAGAGATCCAGACCCTGGATTAAGTGTGTTCCCTGTGTGCTCTTAAGGGAAATTGTGCTTGATGCAGAGAGATCTGCATCTGGAAATACTGAATGTATCCATTTGTATTCCATGTGCATCTCCTTCTCCAGTGTCAGTGGTGAGGATTCAGGCTTCTTGATTCCTGGCCCAGTGTGGGGACGTCATGCTCTCTACTAGAGCTCTTATATTATTCAATGATCTAATCATGTTTTTCTTTCTTACATAGACTGGTGCTTCCTTTCTCCAAGAGTAGCCAGTGCACTGCTAGGCAGCTTGGATATTTCTGATCCTACTTAAGGCTGCTGTTAGCTCTTGGAATGCATCTGCAGATTTCAGACATAATTCCTATTCATGCAATTCACCTGCAGAATCTGCTCCATTCATTGCTTCCAGATCAATTCAGTTTGAATGGTTTTAGACCTTTCAACATCCATCTAGTCAGTGAAGTATATAAATGCCAGTGTAAGAATGTTGTTTTAAAAGATTGTCTTCTATTCACGAGTGCTTTAAGTTTTTTTTTTTTTTTTTTGTTTTGCGATATTACTATGTCTGGGGACTAGTTCTTGATCCTTGATTAAATGTAAGTTAAGTTTAACTCACTGATTACAGTTCATGGATCAGTAGCTCACTGACTGTTGTTCTGTATAGGCAATGACTGCTAGCATTGTTTGCATTTGTTTGCAGTAGCAGTGATTTTATATTTTGAAGTACTTCATTTTTAGCTGCTGTTCTTTGCTTGTAAGGAGGTTTGGATACAGTAACATTGTATTCTCCTCCAATATTTTTTTTTAATTGCATTAAAACTTTGACTGATTTGCTTTGTTCACTAGAATCTTTGACTCATTTTGACTGGATTAGACATACAAGAACTACAGTTGTAATATGCTTATAAGTAAGTGAGTGGTCAGTGGATGGACTGATATGATTTCAAAACACAAGTCAATACTAATCCAGCATGTAAGTATGTCCTCAGCAGAGTGTTGCAATAACATTATTTTAGAAGAGTATTCGTGTTTTAAAGTGATGATCATGCTATATTACCTATGGACTATGTCTGAAAAATGTCTTAAATGTATAGAAAAAAGTTTTTATAATATTAGTGTGGGTTCGCAAAATGCAAATCAGATGATCTACATTTTAGAGAAGCAATAGTCAGATTATGATGGACTACATTGGATGCACAGGACATCAAAACAGACAAATAGTAAGAAAAGTGTTGTTTAACTTAGTGAAAGAAAATGAGCACCTTGCACCTCTTCCATGAACAGCTATCCAACGGCCAAAGCATTAGAATCAACTCAGTCAACCACATAGGCAAATTCAATGATTATGTGTTTTTATGACAGAGGTCAGGTCTGACGGTCCAGTAATGGCTGGCAATAGCTTGAGACTGCACTAATATCTGTAATCTGATTGGCTTAGATGGTGACAAGCCAGATGTGTGAAAGGATGTTTGCAAAAGTTCGTATTAATGAACTATAAATTGCAGAAATCACAAAAGAGTGAATGCCAGTGTGCATTCGTTCATGTGAATTTGGCATTCTGAGTGGAGATCGCACTACAGTCGAGATTGGGACATGTACCTCTTCCCTCACTGTAGTGCAATCTTGGAGTTTGTGTATAAAATTAGCAGGGGGTGTGGGGTTGCAGGGGGGCTTGCTCCCCTGCATAACAGTCTTAGGAGACATCTAGAAATGACAGTTGTGTCAAAGACAGTCGACATTCCCGGAGTGTCGACTTTATATGGATAGCAGATTCAGTCTTTTAAGGATTCAACGGTGCAATTTCAAAATTACGAGTCAGGAATATGAAGAGTCGCACATGTGCATTGTGACATTTTAAAGGTAAACCATATAGACATATATATATATATATATATATATATATATATATATATATATATATATATATATATATGGGTTCACTTCAGTTCACTGAACTTTCAATTCACTGACTTTCATTTCACTGACACCATTTCACTGAAATTCATTTCACTGAAACTTCATTTCACTGAAAGTTCATTTCACTGACAAATAGTGCAACCCTGGAGTTAGAATATATAGTTGGGGGGGGTGTGGGGGGCAGAGCCCCCCACATCGGGAGGTGTGTGGGGCGCAGCCCCCCACTTCATTTCATATGATATTCTTATGTTTTGATATAATCTTGCTTAGTAAAAGAAAAGTAAGTGGGAGGCTGCACCCCCCCACACCCCCCGATGTGGGGGGCTCTGCCCCCTAACTATATATTCTAACTCCAGGGTCGCACTACAGTGGGGAAGGGGGCATATTCCATTTACTTTCTAATAATACTTGTCAGTGAAATGAACTTTCAGTGAAATGAAGTTTCAGTGAAATGAATTTCAGTGAAATGGTGACAGTGAAATGAAAGTCAGTGAATTGAAAGTTCAGTGAACTGAAGTGAACCCATATATATATATATATATATATATATATATATATGTGTGTGTGTGTGTGTGTGTGTGTGTGTGTGTGTGTGTGTGTGTGTAAAACAAGAGCTTCTTCATGTCCAAATAACTGTCAAAAATGTCCCATGTCATACTTTAGGTAGTTATAAAACTCCCGTCATGACTCAAGCATGCCACAATGCCTATCTACATGCACTAGACTCATTCAGTATTAAGCCCAATACCATTTTTCTAGGTGATCTAAACTATCCACTAAGAAACCTATACAATCAGCAGTGCATTAGAACAGAGATTCCTTGACTTTCTCAATACAAATGCCCTAGAACAATTAGTCAAAACACCCATTAGGGGAATAACATCTTGGATCTTGTCCATAATAATTACAGAGCATCTTCCACCATCCCTTGTGAATCTTCTTTACTCATTAAGTCTGTCTATAAAGCAGTCACCTTCAACAAAAAATTGAAACCAGAGAACCCTTCCACTCAGGATCCTTTCAGAAATTTCTTTAAGACAAACTACCTACTCCTAAGTGATATATTGACAAGCTTCACATCCTCACCAAACCTAGATAACTCCTCTGAATACACAGAAAGGCACATCAACACACTATATCAGCATGTAAACAGCTACATAGATGCAGCTGTACCCCATAAGAACAAGTACAGGGCAGACCCTAGAAACAAATCTACATGGTATAAAGGTACATCACCGCACTATCTCAGCATGTAAAAAGCTACATAGATACAGCTGAACCCCTTAAGAACAAGTACAGGGCAAACCCTAGAAAAAAATCTACATGGTATAAAGGTACATCACCACACTATCTCAGCATGTAAATGGCTACATAGATACAGCTGAACCCTATAAGAACAAGTACAGGGCAAACCCTAGAAACAAATCTACATGGTATAAAGGCACATCACCACACTATCTCAGCATGTAAAAGGCTATATAGATGCAGCTGAACCCCATAAGAAAAAGTACACGGCAAACCCTAGAAACAAATCTACATGGTATAACAACATTATCAACAAGATGTACAATAAAAGGAAAATCATTTTGACAAAAATTACAAAGAGTAATTCCTAGAATGTTAGAGCCCTTGTCACTGAAACAAACAAATGAATCAGGAGCTTAATAAAATCCACCAAAGCCAAATCTTAGACTAAAATAGCTACTCAAGCCAAAGACAATCACAATACATTTTTTAGTTATGTTCATAATCTCAAAAGCAAAACATAGCAATTAGCTGAGCTGATTGTGAATGATGTTACCTACACTGCAGCTGAAGATATAGAAAATCGACTTGCTGATAAATTTAGCTGCAACTTTACCCTTCTCTCCCCTCCATCTGTCACACAAAATATTACTGAAACTGGCTTATCTACATCTACACACAAAACCAAGACAGAAAAGTGCTATCAAAAGCTAAATATACTGCATTGATAGGTCCTGACTATATCCCTGGATGCATCTTAAATAGCATGAAGTGTAATTTAGGCACACCCCTAATGACACTGTTCAGTCTCAGCCTCCATAAGATTTTGTAGCAAGTGAACAGAGAACAGCTGTGCTCATTCCTCTGTATAAGGGAGGACCTTCCATAGAACCAGACAATTATAGACCCATAAGTCTGATCAGCCTCATATGCAAAGCCATGTAAAGAGTTACGATGGAACTAATCAATCAGGACATAGGAAACCTGCAAACACTGGACCCATCTCATGGTCACCAAAGCAATGTATGAAGGCAAAATGATACACACAGCATAGCTTGAATTGGCCAACACTTTTGACACAATTCTCCACTCAGTCATAGTAGAAAAGCTAAATAAACTGGGAATAAACCCCTATATCATATGGTGGATTAACAGATGGCTCACAGATAGGACACAGGAAATTAAAATAGGGGCTGATACCTGCACAAAAAGGCCAGTCACAGGTAAATTCCCCAGGATTTTATGCTGTGACCTCTCATGATTGGCAACTAGTTCTTCTGAAGTAAAAGTCAATACCAGAGGGCTCTGTCTGACTAAGCTAGGAGAAGTCATTGAATGACATTTTTCCATCCTGCGGGAAGGTTTGTTCTAAATGAATAACTGGTACCAAAATCATGTACTGAAGTTAAATGCCAAAAATGCATTATTGAATCCTTTGGGAAGCCATCTACCCCAGGAAACTACCACATTGATGATACACCCATAAGAGCTGACCCAGCTGTTCGAGATTTGGGAACATATGTGGACAGTGACCTATCTTTTGACCAACATGTGCCTATTGTTGTAAGAAATCTTTCTATATTGCACAGCTTATAAAGAAATGGATTGTATCTAAATCTTGGGATGTCACCGTCCCCCTTTACTCAGCCTTCATTAGGCCAATCATTAAATATAACACACCCTTTGGCATGTATCTTTCCAATTATTCTCATTAAGGGTAATATGTAATTATGGACCATAGGATGGGTAAGACCAGTCTCTAACTAAATGGGATAGGTTAATTTTTGCACAAAAATATACATTTTATAGGCTTAGAATAGCCTGCAATGGAAGGTAGACTAGCACTTTCCTATGAACCTACTCCCAATGTAAATTACCCAGACATATTCTGCTGTGATTCTGATAGGACTTCCTGGTTAAGTTAAATACTAATTGGTCTGATATAGATGCACACACTATTTAGTGCTGAACCAATACTGCAATTAAAAGGCTTTTGAATCTTGAATGTGCTAATGTATTAAGTTGGAGAGAAGCATCAAATAATAACTGCTCACTTTTGTTATTCTTAGTGATTCTATTTCTTCGAAGTCACAATCCAGTGTTGGACAATACTTCATTTTTTTTTTTTTTTTTTTTTTCACCATTTTGAAATAATGCCACTAAACTTATTTGGTGTTGTTATAATGTTGTTCATCCCTTTGGCTATCCTCATCTTAGATAGTATCTTTTTGGAATGTGTATATGCCAAGTAGTTTAAAAAGTGCATTCAGAGAATAGAATTCATTGTGAACTCTCAGGCCATTTCCCATATGAGATGTAAGACTTCAGGTAAGTTGACCTTTATGGAGAGCATACAAGCTATTCAGACTATTTTTAGGTTTACTAATGCACTAAACAGCTGTGCTTGGAAGTCTATCCGTTACTTACTTAGTTGAACAGTTCAGAACTGTAACGTATGGCATTATGGAGAAGGAATGACTGGAGAACAGAAGTAATTGAAAATGTTCTTAGAAAAATGCAGTCACAACATCTCCAGTAAATGTAAGTTAATGAGGTTTTCAAGAAACGTTTAAAAAAATTTCAGTTTATCATTGTGTGTACCATAGTATCGAGTTATTATGTGCTCTGTAAAGACAGTAATAATGTTTTTTTTTTTTTCTGAACAACATGTGGATTTGATACAACAGTGGCTGATCTCATTTTAAAATGTATAATGCTTTTGTCATACCTTTTAGACTGAAGGACATTTAATAGTCTTACTATTCTAATACTGTCATTCCTTGTTTGCCAAGGAATGAGAGAGGGGGAACTCTGTAAATGTATCACATGATGCTAACTTTTGAATTAATAGACAGTTCTTTATTTTAATCGCTACGGAGAGTCCATCAAGTATGAAAGTGCTGCATATTATCAACTATCTAAGCAGTTGACAGTTATGAATTATACTCCAGTCAGGTCAGTTCTAGTGGTTACTGCCACTCTTAAAAAGTAGACATCAGGTAAATAAAATTTCTGAAATTGCTTGTTGACTCTTTTGTGTTGCTTATATAATCTGTGCTTGTCACTAGATTACAGTGTTTCCTTTTATCTCCACTCATCCGAGAGCAACAATTACAAAAAGCTTTTGTTCATGTCAAATGTGGCAGTGACACTTTTTGTTTGGGGAAGGAAATCTAAGGCATATAGCTAATTATTTCTTCACTTCTGGAGAAATGTGTCATCTGGGGTCAGACAGAGGCCAGAGTCAAGTTTTAGCTGAAGGGCACAAACATACAAAAAAAAAGAGTATTCCATGATTTGCCTTCAAATGAAAGCTGTAGTTCTTGAATGACACGAGTAATTTCAGAGCCAGCCAGACCAAGTTGTTGAGGGAAGAAGCTTATATTGTCAGCTTTGCTGCCTAAGCAAACAGGTTTTCAAATATTAAGGTAGGATTGTTATGTGTATGTGTGCAATACATTCAAGAAATACTGCAACATAATAACTATTTCAGATGCACACGCTACTATAAAAGGAGCTTATCTATGTCATGAGGGTTCCTTATGTGTTTGCTCCACTAAATTAAATAATGCAAGACCTATATCTTCAGTCTTTAATAATTTTTTTTCTGCTCAGATTTTAATCATGCTGTTTTGTGGAGTACTCATTTGAGTAGCTCTTTTGATATTCACGTAACCTATGAGACCATGATGCACTTCTCGTCAAGACCTGAGTTCACTGAATTAAACACATCTGGACCACAATTTTAAAGTAAGCATAAGGGGCTTGAATCTCTTATGTGGGGATAAGCCACCCCCCCAACTCCTAGACATATATATGCCAGCGCTATGGTCACACAGGCACTGAAAAAAGGAGAGATTCTGAAAAGGAAATCGGTTACTAATGGCACACACTTAAAAATTGCACCAGCAATTATTTCACATGGAAAACAGTGACTGGGGAGTTCAACATTGGAAAGTAGAACTTAATCATAAGGAGTCAATTTTAGTTAACACTTTATAAACACTAGGGGACCCTTGTTATGCATTCTTCTAGGCCATACTGATAAAAGTAATGCACTTTCTGAATCACTCAAAAATAGTCAAAATTAATTAGTTACTTGGAAACCCAATACCAGAAAACCTAGTACATGTATATACATATGTATTTCTAATATATAAACAGAGTGCACAATCATGCTGCTGGTAATCACAAATACAAGATGGCTCCACTGAAAATATTAGATCATCTGGTTGATGATGGATTGATGTATTTGAGGTCCTTATTTTCATTTTCATTGGATAATTGTGTAGGTGGGAGAGTGGAACAACAATAGCAGAAGCTTCTCTAATGTACAGTATAGACCAGCGATCAGGATGAGAGAAAGGGTAGCAATTCTCAGTCATACAACCTGAATTACTATTTTTGTTTGCATGATGTGATGTGAAAAGGAAAATATCTAACAGGGAATAGAACGTGGAGCCCAGAAGAAGCATCATCCATTATATGAAGAACAGAAAATTTACACCAGGCCTGGCACTCATGTCCCTTATGAGCATAGGTAGTTTATAAACGCCTGACCTCAAATACGTTATTTGGATACAGGACATCATTATTCTTTTGGGAAAACTTGGATAGGCTAAGAAAGGCCTCCCAGGTTGCCAGCCTAGTAACAATCTATGAATCTATGAATCTGTATCAAGACCACAACTGGAAAGACTTGAGTTCTAATTGTAAATCAAGTCAATGAGGCAGGAAGTATCCAGCTGCCATTCTGACCCCAGTTTTTAAGGCAAACACAGTCAGTGTAAGGAATGTGGCATCAAGTAAAAAGACAGCTGCATCACTGTATTGGAAGACTGCCTGTATTATTGAGGCTGGCTTTAGGTTTGGCCCTAGAAGATTTCAATTTGAGGGATGATATGATGTGGTCACATGGCTTATTTCAGATGGGTGCCTGCAGCATGTTATTTCTTATAGGTTCATAGGTGTTTACTAGGCTAATGACCACATGGGCCTTTTGAAGCCTAGCCATGTATCCCAACTCTCTGACAAGTTCTAGTACCCTTAATAAGTGTAAGCATGGGCTTGGGAGATGAAAAATTTACAAGCAGGGGTCTGGGAGAAGAAACATTTACAGGTCGCCTGTGTTTATTGGAGACATAGGTGCCAAACCAGGGATGAATTTCCTGGTCCCCATCCAATTGTCCAAGTTACACTTAAATTGGATTAAAGAGGAGCTTTGATTCACATGGATGGGGAGCCTGTTCCAGAGACAGGATAGTCTCTGTTATACATACCTGTCTCTCCAGCAGGTCCTATTTATAAAATATCATAGGTAAGGTTTAAGTCTTTAGAATGGGTAATTCTGGTGCTGTTTGTTTTGTGGATATGCTGGAGATCCATCAGAGTGGGGTCTGACAATCCCCTGTATGCCAGGCATAGATCTCCCCTCAAAAGCCTGTAAGAGACAGTGGTGTCCTGCAGAGTGCTACAAGCAGCAGAGAGACAAAAGAGAGACTTTCAACAGATTTAAATATTTTTTCTCTGCTCTTTTTCTTGCAACTGCATTTTCTTGTCGAAAAGCGAGTTTCTATCTGTTCCAAAGATTTAATAAGCATTATTTTTGTATTTTTCCTGTTCTGTACTTCCTAAAGTCATTTTAAGTCATTTTTGTATTGTTTAACTGTTGTAGGCTACACACTCAAGTGTGCTAGCCTGTGTAAAGCATTTACAGTGTTTTATGTTAAGTTACTGCAGTTTCTGTTGTAAAAAAAAAAAAAAAAAAAAAAAAACAAACAAAAAAATCCTTGTTTTCCACCTTTTCTGAACTAGAGTATTCTAGATTTCAGGTTTTGCTGAATCCTGGGCTGTGGTATAAGTTCCTGTGTTGCCCATATCCTTACTTGGATAGTAAGAATCTTTTCTGTTCACCAGTGAGAGTGGGGAGCTTTGAGCAGCCTATCTGTCCCTGGAAGAGTCGTCTCAGCCCAGCAACTAGTAGTCTATTGGCCATTTTGGGCTAATTCCTATCTCTTTCAAGCCCCATGCCTTAAAACCCGCATTTGCATGGTTTTGCATGATTTTGCGCATCGCACAACGTCGTGCAATGTTGCACAGCGCCATTTAAGCAGTTTTAAACTATTCCCGGCTCCACAACGTCTGCTCTTCAATTTTTCCCTTAGAACTAGTCAAACACTCAAAATAAGCACTCAACCTTCATTCTACAGCCCAGCACTTGCTCAAATTTCTCAGTAAGCACTAACAAACTTTAGCACTACACCCCCTTATACTATCCAGAAGTACAAGGCTGCCTATTCATCCATTCCAGACAATCAATAAATCAGTTCTTTAAACCATCCAGGCATGTCCAAAGCACAGTTTCAGGTATATTTTCCAGTCCAGCTGGTGAATCTGGGAATCTTGAGGCAATGTTACAATTGCCTTATGTACACAGACAACCCTCTCCTCCTTCCAACAAACTCAAATATATGTGAGAGATGCAACTATACAGCCAAACTGGAGGCCGAGCACTCTCAACCTAAGACTGGCACAGTCAGTCAGGAGGAGAAGGAAACCACTCGCACCACACAACCAGTCTCACATAGACCAATCGCACCAGCAAACAAGATGCATAAACTCACAAAAACATACTCAAAGGCTCTAAATAAAAATATGCCAAAGCAACAGAGACCTCCAAAGCAGACATCCAAGCAACCATTACCCCACCACAACTTTCACGTATCACATACTTCACAAAGTCAGTGTGCCATGCAGTCACAGCCCCTAAGGCTAAATAACACATCTAATTCACTAGTAATTGGAGACTCTATTGTCAGGCACACTGACGTCCCACTCACCAGACTAAACAAGGAGACGGTCACTGTAAGCTGCATGTCAGATGCCAGATCCACCACATAACACAAGCACTCAGGTCACTCCACAGCAGGTACAAATATGACTCTGTCATTGTCCATGTTGGTGTGAATGACGTGAGACGTACCTCCCTGGACTACATGAAAAGAGACATAGAGGAGTTCTCTGATCATGTAGCCCAGGCCGGTATGACCCTGACCCTGAGTAGCATCTTGTCCTCACCAAGAAGGATGCCACAGTATAAAGACAAAATGATCAATTTTAACAATTGGCTAAGCTATTGGTGTCATTCAAAGGGGATCCAGTGTCTGTCAGCCTGGGATGACATGCTCGACAAGCCATGTTGCTTCACCAGGAATGGCTTGCACTTGTCACCTTTAGGCTTTCGAATACTGGCTAAGGCTCTTGCCAGCCCCATAGTGCCTTTTTTAGGCAAGGCACAAAAGACAAACCTACCTCCATAGGCAATACCAGAAACAAAAAACTAAGGGTAATGCTACTCAATGCCAGAAGTCTAAACCTCAAGATGCACGCATTCAAGGCACTCCTCAGTATGGAGAAAATCGATATCTGCGCAGTAAATGAAATCTGGTTCAAGGCTCCAGAGAGCACCCCAGCACTACCAGGATTCAACTTATACCATTCTTTTCTGCCCCAGAACTCAGACCAAAATACTAAAGGTGGGGGAGTATCCATTTTCATCAAGGATACCCACACCTCCAGGTTAGTGGCACTGCACGAGTCAGCTGAAACCATCCATGTGCAACTAACAGCTGTTAAAACTGCTTTTCAGTTTGTAGCCTGCTACGGATCACCCACCTTGTCTCAGGACCCCCACTCGGCACTCCTGAGAACATTGGAGAATATGAAGGTCTCACCAAACATCATGATATTGGGGGATTTCAACTACCCAAACATTGACTGGGAAAACTACTCAAGTCCCAACTCTTTCGCCCAACAGTTCCTGGAGTTTATAAACTCAAATGCAATGGAACAACTGGTCACCACTCCCACAAGAGGGAACAACATATTGGACTTGGTCATCACCAACATGGGGGCTCAATGTTCCACACCAGAGGCAAACCCCTTGTTGGTAAGACCAGACCATAAACTAATCACAATGGACATCCACATCCTGACCCCACCTCCAGCCAAGGAAACCACTGTAAAAAATTTTTCAAAAGCAAACTTCACACTTCTCAGGACCAAGGTGGAAAGTTTCCAATCCCCCGGGCTAATGGAAAATGCTACCCAAACAGCAGAATCCTTTAGAAATGCACTCTATGAGCACCTACAGGAATGCATGGATTGTGCCATCCCAAGTAAAACCAAGACTCATTCCTCCAAAAACAGGAGACCAGTCTGGTGGACCCTGGCCATAAATAAGCTATACAACAGAAGGAGGAAACTATTACATGATAAGGCAAAATCCAAAAAGGGAAGGCATCCCTGATCAGTACTAGCAAGAAACTTCGATCTCTCATAAAATCATCAAAGGCTAGCTTTGAAAGAAAAATCACCAAAGACTAAAGATAATCACAAGGTATTATTTAGCTATGTCAAGAATCTGGGTGGCAACTCTCAGATCTGCTCTGAGCTGGTGCAAAATGGCACAAAATACACTGAACCCACTGACATTGCCAACATCCTGGTGGACAGGTTCAGTACAAACCCCCCCCCTTCCCCCCAAAAGGGCCAGTGTCTATCTCAGAAGAATGCAGTCCCCCAGACATCACAGACACACAGGTAAAAGCAGCCCTCTCCAAAGTAAAAAACACAGCATCAATGGGACCGGATGGTATCCTGGGCTGCGTCTTACACGAGCACCAAAATGAACTAAACCCACACATAAATTCACTGTTCTAACTCAGCCTTACCACAGGTCATGTACCCAAAGAATGGCGTACAGCAACAATGATCCCGCTCCACAAATGTGGCGCCACAATGGATCCCAGGAACTATCACCCTATAAGCCTAAATAGCCTGGTCTGCAAGGCTATGGAGTGCATCATAATGGATCTCATAAACAAAGACATTGGGAACCTCCAAACACTGGACCCTACCCAATTTGGCTTTGTTAAAGGCAGATCTTGCTCTTAAACCTAGTTGACTTCTTTGAAATAGTTATCAAAGCCATAGATGAGGGAAAGGTAGTCCACAAAGCCTACCTGGACCTCGCAAAGGCCTTTGACACAATACCCCACTTTGGCATCATAAATAAGCTTACCAGTTTAAATATTAACTCATATGTCACACGATGAGTTGCAAAATGGCTCAGGGATAGAACTCACATGGTCAGAGTCGGGGTGCCATGTCCGACTCTAAACCAGTTACAAGTGGCATCCAACAGGGCTCAGTCCTGGGACCCCTCTTGTTTGGTATATACTTCTCTGAGGTACAAGCAAACACGGGAGGACTGTGGCTTACCAGGTTTGCAGATGATTGCAAACTGGGAGCCATAATCGACTCACCGGCTGACATAGGCATCCTCCAGAAGGGCTTTACGCAGACGAATACCTGGTGTCAGAACCATGGCCTCAAGCTAAATGCCAAAAAGTGCATAGTCATCCTTTTTGGGAAAAACAAAGTGCCCACAAACTACCACATAGGAGGTAATCCACTAAGTATGGAAGAAATAATTAGGGATCTGGGGACCCAAGTAGATAGTAACCTCTCCTTTGACAATCACATTACCAAATTGGTTAGAAAAACTTTCTATATAGCTCACCTAATCACAAAAGGGTTCACATCTAGATCAAGAGAGGTCATTGTGCCCCTCTACTCATCGATCATCAGGCCTATAATTGAGTACAATGCCTCATTTGGGATGTACCTTACCCGACACCTGCAACAGCTGGAGAGACCTCAAAAATACCTCACCAAGAGGACTGTGGCCTCAAACAGATGCTCTATGCAGCTCGACTAAAGAAACTCCAGCTCTACTCAGTTGCTTACTGCCTACTCAGAGGTGATCTCTGCCTAACGTATAAGGCCATGTCTAACCCGGAATTGTTGGACATGCTCCACCTCAAGAAAACCAAATCCATTAGAGCTACATGCTCCAGGAATTTAAACCTTAGCAAAACAATAAATAGGACATGCTCAAGGGATAGATTCATATCCCAAAGGCTTCCCTTGCTCCGGAATAGAATCCCAGTCCAAGTTAGACAGAGCCCCTCGCTGACCCTCTTCAAGAGAAATCTTGATGAGTGGATGGGAAATTGTAAATTTACTCCTGGGATCACTTCTACGGCCCTGCTGGACAGAGCCTCAGGAATCTAGTCTAAAAGGGAGGCAAAAGCCAGCACATTCTGGATAGGCTTATAAATGCCCTAGGGCAGATAGCCTAGTACCTACCTATGAACCTATACAGAGATAGAGCTGTGAGGTGATCTGCATAGGACATTTTACTTACACCCTTATTCTTTTAGTGAGAAACTTCTGTGGGCATTTAGATTGTTAGATATGCCTAGTTAAGTACTTACAAAAGGGGGCATTGTACTCAATGATGGGTCTGATGAATGCCAAAGACAGTGGAACAATGACTTCTTTGGACCTAGATGCCATACCTTTGTTTATAAGTTGTGCAACATAGAATGAGTTTGCCACTACCGTAGACATGTAATGGTCAAAGGCTAGCTTATTGTCTATGTGTGTTCCTATGTACCTGACTATTGGGTCAACTCTAAGGGGTGTGCTGTCAATATGATAGTTACCAGAGGTGGATGACTTCCCAGAGGATGCTGTTATGCATTTATTGGCATTTAGTTTTAGTCCATTGCTCTGACACCAGTTGTTTGTCTGTGTCAGCCCTTCTTAGAGAACATTTGTGTCAGTGTGGGATTTAATGACAGCTCCTAATTTGCAATCATCTGCACATTTAGTGAGCCAGAGACCATTGACAATGGCCTTGACTTCAGAGAAGTAAATGCTAAAAAGGAGCAATCCAAAGACTGTGCCTTGATGGACTCCACTTGTGACTGGCCTTTTTTCTCGAGGTGTACTCCCCAATTCTAACTTCCTGGGTCCTGTCTGTGAGTGATGTGGCTATCCACCGGGTGACATATGGGTTTATATATAATCTCTTGATTTTGTCAACAATGCCTGAGTGGAGTATTGTGTCAAATGCATTGGCCTGGTCAGGGTAGGCAGTGTGAACCATTTTGCCCTCATCCATTGCTTTGTTGACCTTCTTAAAGAAATCCATCAGGTTGAGTAGGCATAACCTGCCCTTGATAAAACCAAACTGGTTGGGTCCAGTGTCTGGAAGTTTACTATATCACTATTAATCATTTCCATGAAAATTCATTTCATGGCTTTGCATATAAGACTAGTGAGATTTATGGGCCTGTAGATTTCAGGTTCTGTAGATGGCCCACCTTTGTGCAGAGGGATGACTGCTGCTGTTCTCCATTCATGAGGTACAAAGCCTGTTTGGAAGCTATAGTTAAAACGTAGTTCCAGATTGCCTGATAGCTCATGTTTCATGCTATTTAGAAGGCATTTTAGGATATTGTCTGGGCTCAATGATGCAGGTTTCTTAGGTTCATAGGTTCATAGGTGGGTACTAGGCTATCTGCCTGAAAGCATTTATAAGCCTAGCCAGAATGTGTTGGCTTTCGCCATCCCCTTAGATTAGCTCCCCGTGCCTCTGTCCAGCAGAGTCACTGAAGTGAGAGAGAGCATAAAGGACCTGTCCCCTAGTGATAGTAGGGGGAGTTATATTTTTTGGTATTTCCTGAAGGAAGTTTGAGGGGGAGACAGGGATAAAGTTGGAGCTGAATTTATTGGCCAGTAGGTTTGATATATCGTCTGGCTCAGTACAGGTGGCTCTATTTACAATGAGCTTTGCACATAATCGTATATTGCCTTTGAGGTTGCAGACATAGCTAAAGAATGCCTTGTTGCTGTCCTTGACATGCAATGCCAAATTTTCCTCAGATATCACTTTGGTATACTTTATTTGTCCTCTGAGTTGTTTGTTTAGTTTGTTGAGAGTGCTTTTATCCTTCTGGGTGCTGCAATTCCTAATTTTTGCCATAATTTTCTTCCTTTTTTTATATAGCCTATCAATGCTGTGATTCCACCAGGGTGGCTTGTTTTTGAGTTAGTTCTTTACTTCTTCCTGGTGTTTAGAGCTGCTTCTGTGCAGTTCTGAACATACTTGCATATGGTTTCTGTGAACAGTTCTGCATAGGGAGCAGTGTTTTCAGGGTATTTGGGGACTTGAAATTTTGCCATGTTATCACTTAATAGCTGGATGTTCACCTTAGAGTAGTTCCTGAATATTCCAGGTTTAGCTGGGGGTCCATATTTTATTTTTACTTAAAAGGAGACCATTTTGTGGTCTGACTTTGCCAGGGAAGACATTATAGCAGGCAGTGTGCAGCACTCTCCCATATTAGTGAGGACCACCTCAAGTATGGTTGCGTCCTTGTTCGGTGTATTAGCAATCTGGTCCAGGGAGTCTGTCTTTACAAAATACAGGAATCTCTGTGCATGTATGTTTGGTGTCATATAGGATTCAGAGTTAATCGTGGGGTAATTTAAGTCAGCCATGAATATGGCATTGGGTTGGATGGTAAGTGTTTCCAATAAGTATAGATACATGGTATGGGTTTTCTGGGTCATAGAGAGGGACCTATCTCTTGCAAGAAAGTGGTATTGTATTTTGCCTATGGTGATTTGAACATGGAAATGCTCAAGTACATTGTCCTCTTTGACCACCCTTGAGGTATATTTGTTTTTGATGTAAATGAAGACACCTCCATCTTTAGCCTCTGTCTGTGTAGTAGCTGGTCTAAATGTGAGTGTCAGTATAACTGGTGGAGTATACTAGCGAGTGTCTGTATAATTGGTTGAATATACTAGTGAGTGTCTGTATAATTGGTGGAGTATACTAGTGAGTGTTTGTATAATTGGTTGAATATACCAGTGAGTGTCTGTATAATTGGTTGAATATACTAGTGAGTGTCTGTATAATTGGTGGAGTATACTAGTGAGTGTTTGTATAATTGGTGGAGTATACTAGTGAATATCTGTGTAATTGGTAGAGTATACTAGTGAGTGTTTGTAGAATTGGTGGAGTATACCATTGAGTGTCTGTATAATTGGTAGAGTATACTATTGATTGTATGTAAAATTGGACAATATCCTAGGGTGAAGGAAGCCTCATGATTCATTTCTATACTGCCATAAACCAGAGTAAAAGTGTCAAAACAGGAATTACCAGCAGTAACTAGGGTGAGACAGGGCAGATATACAAGCATCAGAGGATGCAGCCCAGTTTAGTTTAAGTAGAAGTGCATATGTCTTGCATCACTAATTCACCTGCTGTATAGGTATTTGGAGTTAGAGTATGTCACAAATGCACCTTATGAAAGAAAGAAATGAGGAGTAGTTGCCCCATCTTCCAGATACCACAAGTGGATTAAAGAGACTGGAAGTAGGAAGAGATTCACTGTTGGCAGGCATGGCAGCAGGAAATATATTAAAAATGCTTTGTTCTTAAAAAAATGTATAACTTTACTGCAGAAGTGGGATAATTACAGACATAATTATTTACTGTATGTCAATGGAAATGGTATTAATCCATTAATTCCAAAGCAAACAGTAACTTGGCATGAAAAATGCATCCTTAATTTTCAGTCTTATAGCTTTATTATTATTTGCTATTAATTCCAAACTAAGGGTTTGAGATCTAAAAGGTTTCATAGAGACTTCACAAAGAGTGGTGTCTGATGTTGATGACTTCAATAGTTCTGTGCTATGAACAGATTAAGATAACTGGTATATTTTAGAAAGGCCACTGGAATGTGCAGAAACAATCAATTTATGTGGTATCTAAAGGGCATAATGACATGGAAGTAACCATAACAGATAAATAGTTGTATTTATTGTTTCCCATGCTGCTGTCTAAATGATTATTAAATTGCCTAATGATTTTGCAAGTTCTGATTCTAAAAATAATTGGCCACAGGTGTACAGTACACATAAGGAATATAGTTATAGTTTAAAAAATGTTGATTATCCTTTTGCATACTAATTAATACCAAATGTAAAAGACTGAACTAGAGAAGTGTACTTTATATTGTTATTTCAAGAAATGGATTTGACTAATTAGCCTTATAAAAGTGAATTACTACTCTAGACAAATTATACTTTAATCTGAGAAGAATAACCTGCCGTAATGGCATGTGATAATGCAAATAATATTAGGCTATAATTATCAGTCTAAAATAGTTGTGTTTACGGAGTATTTTTTACATAAATATATTTGTATAAAGTAATTACTTACAAGTCTACCTTATGATGGATTATAGAAGAAGAATATTATTTTCTGAATGTCACTAATCTTACTATGCAAAGGGTTTCTTTGCTTTATAATAATCTGTGCATACTGACAAAAAAATAAATCTGCTTCTGTTACCCAAGGTGACAAGGTCTGTATCAGGATAAAGTACATAGAAATATTCTTTAATAAAAGATGAGCAAATATAGTAATTAATTCCCAATTGCATCCATCTGCCATTGGTTATACCTGAAAAGTAATATATAAAATTTAGTCCACTGATGAATGGTAGGATATTGTTGCTATGGCTATATATAAAATTTGCTATAATTCTGAGGAATATATTATGAGCCAGTTATAAACGCTTTGTTGGTATTACATAAATCAAGGTCTAAAACTACACAGTGTGTGTGTGTGTGTGTGTGTGTGTGTGTGTGTGTGTGTGTGTGTGTGTGTGTGTGTGTGTGTGTGTGTGTGTGTGTGTGTGTGTGCGTGTGTGCGTGTGTGCGTGTGTGTGTGTGTCTGTGTTTATCACTGGCTCATGCAGTCTGGTTCTCTGCCTCATATTCCTTACATGTGTTCCTTCTTTGAAGAGTCTGCATATTTATCAAGGGTCTTTGTATATTTTTGCTTTGGTCTTTGGTTTATTTCCAATGTTTCAAATGGATGCTAGCAGCAGAACTGATGTAGTGACAGTTTTCTGGCTTGCTCATTGGTGTATGTATCTATCTGTGTGTGTTTGTTGGGGGGGGGTCTGTATGTAACTTACTAAGTGGGCATGTGCATAGTGTCATTGGCTGTAATCCCACTCAGTACTTGTTTTCAGCCTTACACAACTTGCATACTGATATAGCCTTTAGTCAAAAATGCTTTACAGGTACATAATTTGCTGATGAAAAGTCCACAACATAAGTATCATTTCTGTGTGCACAAAAATGTGAATACATATAGGAATACACAGAGACGACTACTGTAATGTAGAAAACGGGTATATGTGTTAATAGTATTCAAGTTTAAGTTGAAACACTTCATAAGTACAGTTGTTGACCTTTGACACTTGCTCTTTTATCTTTACTACTTCTTGACTAATATATGATATAAGCAAAATAAAAAAAAAACAGTGCAACTTATATACTGCACTTTGAATAAAGATATAAATTAATGGCACAAGTACATATCAAGAAAGCTAGTATACTAATGGTAATCTTGTTCTATTTAATAAATGGGAGAATATGCAATTAGTCAAAGCTTGTATAGTCATAGTGGAATGCATGTCTGGCTTGTACACTAGCTTACTAGCTTGTGGTTATAAATATGGCATATCTGGCTATTAGACAGGACTGCAGCAGGGCTAGCCACCTGGCAGTGTAAACCTTAGCTCTAAATGATTGTCACTATTGAAGTGAGTCCACATCCCTATGTCCAAACATGGGGAAAAGGTGTTGTGGATGGATGGAAGGCTGTTAGACAGGACTTTATGCATCAGAAGTTAAAAAGAATTTAGACAGAAGAAACTTGGGTTAACAAATATAATGTCCAGAAGTCCTTATGGAAAGAACAACGAGGAGAAAGAAATAGGTGAGACAGAAGAAGATAGTGAATAGGGCAGAAAAGTAGGAGGGGAAGACAGGGGAGTAGGGAAAGACTTTGGATTTAAAAGTAGTCTCATAATGGTCAGAAAATGAATGTCAGAGGAAATGACTCTAAAGAAATAAAGGATTACTTGGTACAGTGCTATTGCTTCGTAATAAATTTCCTGGTGTTCTTGATAATGTTCACTAATTAACAGCCTCTCTTACTCACTACCTCTCTCCCCCAGTTCTTCATTTGAAATTGATAGGTGTCTGCCTTACTCCTCTAGACTTGGGTACTATGGTGATCTTCCTTTGTCTCTGCAAGTTAACCCTCCTGTTTGTTTCCTTTCCTTCACTCCCTGATACCACCTTACTAATAATTGCTAATCCTAACTCTAACACGGCCTCTAATCCCAACCCTGTACTTCATCTTAGAAAAACCCTATCTTTAACACTAAGATTACCAAGACACCCAGATACATACCACATATAGCAACACACATGCACAACAATACATATATCTCCTTACCTAGCCTATACACTCATCCTGACTAAAAATTCTCATGTATATATACACACACACACACAGACACACAGACACACACACACACACACACACACACACACACACACACACACACACACACACACACACACACACACACACACACACCATCCTTACAGTGCTGGAACATTTGGCATATGCAAATGTTTTGGCATTAAAGAAAAACAAACCCACATTTAACTATATCTGCACCTGCACAATCTTCCTTCTTTTCACATCTTCAGTGATGTAATTCCCAAGTCACTCAGTTAGGTGATGAACTACAGACTACATAGTGAATGACACCCATTCATTTAATTAATGATGTGTATGTTCTTAAATATATTCTGCTATTACCCCTGTCTTTTCATGTGCACTTTGCTTTTGTACCTGGTGACTGGCATGACCAGTTCCTTATCTATGAAGGAATGGATGTAACATTGAGCATTGCCTTATGGATCCCCCCTTTGCTGCTTTCTTAACTGCGTACTGCCTATTCTAGACTTTTCATTGTAGAATAGCCACAGTACCTGTACATAAAAAGCTCAGTTTTCTAACTTGCATTATGTCTTTTACCATGATATTTATATATTGTATCTTAGGGGTCAATCTCTTGAATTTCTGCTGATCATTTTACTTTCTTAATTCTTTTTACTGGGAAATTCATTTAGGCAAGCATTTTAGTAATTGGTTGTCTGTTTATTTAATTCCCTTCTGGCTTAAATGGCTTTTTTGCTGAATTTTCTCTCGGGTATTTTGATAGCCTTCTGTGTCTTTTGCAGGAACACCAATAAGCAATATTAAGATTTTCAGCCAGGATTCTCCACATCCATGTTTTCTGTAGTACGGTACGTCTTTGATTCCTTTCTTTTTGTCTGTCATTTTTATTTCTTCTCATGTCCATGAGATCAGTTTTTCAATAAATGTTGCTTTTCTTTACAGCTCTTACCACAAGCTTTGAGTTTAGATTGGCATCTTGTTGAGGCTCTTCTTGTGAATATATCACATCATATTTTTAATTGATAAGCTGGAAAAACATACAACTCACTGCAAAAGCTAAATTGTCCTTCATTTGTCTCCCTGTGTACATTGCCTGCAGACCTACACATCTTTGCTGATACTTCATTTCAGTAACAGTTTTTTTTAATATTATCAGTACTATCTCCTAATCTGCATATTTCTCTGTATATTTACAAGCTGACTCTTGAGGAAGTTGGTATAAGTTCACTAAAAGTTTCAACACTTGCTCTAATTGCCCAGTGTGGACTGAAAAAATAGCACAACAGTGATAAAATGTGATACTGATACAAACAAAACTAAGACTCTTTGTACCAAAGCAAGCGTCCAGTCTGGTGGACCCCGGCCATAAACAAGCTCTACAACAAAAGGAGGAAGCTACTACAAGATAGAGCAAAATCCTTGAAAGGTATGACACCTTTGATCATTATAAGTAAAAAACTAAGAGCTCTCATAAAATCATCCAAGGCAAATTTTGAGAGAAAAATCGCCAAGGACTCAAAAGACAATCATAAGGCCTTCTTTAGCTATGTTAGAAACCTAGGAGGAAACTCCCAGATATGCTCAGAATTAGTTCAAAATGATGTGAAGATTACTGAACCTACACACATTGCCAACATACTGGCTGACAGGTTCAGTGCAAACCCCCCCCCTCCCCTCCAAAAGGAGAGATATCTATACCAGAGGATTGTAGCCCCCCAAACATCTCCAACGCCCAAGTGAGAACTGCTCTCTCCAAGGCAAAACACAGCATCCATGGGACCGGATGGTGTCCCCGGCTGTGTGCTCCATGAACTCAATGAGGAATTAAACCTGCAGTTAGGACAGCTGTTTAATCTTAGCCTCACCTCAGGATACGTACCCAAGGAGTGGCGGATGGCGACTGTGGTCCCACTTCACAAGGGCGGTGCCTCCACCGACCCTGGAAATTGCCGTCCCATTAGCTTGACAAGCCTTATCTGCAAAGCCATGGAGAGGATCATAATGGAACTCATAAATAAAGACATAGGGAACTTGCAGACTTTGGATCCAACCCAGTTTGGCTTTGTCAAAGGCAGATCATGCCTTTTAAACTTGGTTGACTTCTTCGAAACAGTCACCAAGGCCATTGATGAGGGCAAGGCAGTCCATACAGCCTACCTCGACCTGGCAAAGGCTTTCGACACAATACCCCACTCAGGTATCATCGAAAAACTCATCAGCTTGAATGTAAACCCATACATCACAAGATGGGTTGCAAACTGGCTAAGTGACAGAACCCACAGGGTCAGAGTTGCTGGCGCCATGTCAGACTCAAAGCCTGTCACAAGTGGTGTCCCACAGGGCTCAGTCCTGGGACCACTCTTGTTTGGCATCTACTTTTCTGAAGTACAAACAAACACAAGAGGGTTATGGCTGACAAAGTTAACTGGGTGCCATAGTCGAAAACACATCTGACACAGATATCCTTCAGAAGGGCCTCACAGAAACGGATAACTGGTGCCAGAGCCATGGCCTAAAGTTAAACGCCAAGAAATGCATAGTCATACCCTTCGGGAAAAACAAGGTTACCCCTAGCTACCATATAGGTGGCAATCCACTGAGCACAGAAGAAGTCATCAGGGATCTGGGGACCCAGGTTGACAGTAACCTTTCGTTTGACACTCATGTTGCCAAAGTAGTTAGGAAAACCTTCTACATTGCCCACCTGATCATGAAGGGATTCACATCTAGATCTAGGGAGGTCATCGTCCCCCTGTACTCATCACTCATTAGACCTATGATTGAGTACAATGCCCCATTCGGAATGTATCTGACCCGGCACATGCAGCAGCTGGAAAGGCCCCAAAAGTTCCTCACCAAAAGGATAAAGGGTCTCAAAAATATGTCTTATGCTGCCCGACTGAAAGAACTCCAGCTCTATTCAGTCGCATACTGCTTGCTCAGAGGTGACCTGTGCCTGACAT